>NW_026936761.1:0-7382 GCF_032062105.1 Saccostrea cuccullata
CGGCAACTTCAAGATCATTAACATTTTTCACACTGTTACTAGATGAAGATATGCATCATCAAGATCAAACATTTGAGTACAAGATAAATGAACCTTCAGAAAAAAGGACTAGATTCCATGTGGTTGATTTTTTTTTCCTGTTTACTACATTACCTCCGAATCTTCATATATTTTTTCATATATCTCTTCTCTACTGTCGACAAAACATACGTGCAGTAAGTAAATACACACAGATTCTGTAACAATCCTTTATGGGGAAAACATGAACATAAATTAACAATATCAAAAAGTATATGTCACAAGGGAATGCATAGGAATCTAGGTTTTAATTTAAAGGCAGAGATTTTTAGCACCGCCTTCAAAAATACCTGGTCTGGGTAGCCCTGTCAATCAAGTGCGTGAAGGTCCATCAATGGATGCTGGAACTTGATTGACAGTTACTTACTGGTCCCTATGTATACCCTGTACACCTTGAATGGGACTCGTTGTGACCTTCTAATTAACTTTTGATCCTTTGATGTTTACTGAACATGGTATACAGTATTACTGTGATTTTTTTAGATTGATAATATATGAATTAAATATACCTTTAGTATTTGAAAGGATAATAATATGATATGTATTTTTAAAACAAAAAATTAACCTTTGGTATGCATAAAACTTTTTTTTTCAAATGAAATTTCCATTTTATTTTTAATATGTTAAATGGTATAATCTTAAAGTGGAAATGTTATTGATAAAGTTCAGAGCAGCACTGTGTGAAGTAATTAAGTTAAAAAAAAGTAATGTTTCTAATCATGGGTAACTTACATTTTCTCTTTTAATTCAGATAAGAATTTACAAGTAATCTTTTTTAGCATGTTTCATGGTGGTAAAGCCATGATAGACCTACATGTATGCAGTGCAGAACTTTTTCTGTGAAATGTAGATCACACAGCTCTCTTTCATTAAATAAATAGATGGGATCCGGGGGATGAATGAATTATTAGTCTAATCTGGTTGTTACAAGAGTTGTTTTCTTTAAATTAACACATACAATAACATCTTAAACAGTTTTTGTTTTAATATTTGAATTAATAGTATGATATCAAAATAATTTTTTTTAAATGGGTAGGAGCGTTTTCAAACAATAAAAAATAAATCAATATATAATAAAAAAAAAACTTCTTTACTACTAATTTTAAAATTGTTTTAAAATCCCCAACAGGTAAAGTTTGACATCTGAGTATTTCACTGTGTATTAAATCACTTCCTGTGTATAGAAATTATGAGACAGATGACCTCAGGTAGACTGCTAGCCCCCCCCAAGGCATTTACACCTGTACAAAATAAGCCCCTCCCTCACCTGGAATTTGCCACCCGTTAAAAAATCTCTGCCTTTAAACGGGAAAAAGATGGCGTTTAATCTTTCTTTTTTGATTGGTCGATGACTGAGGCAGTGGCGTCAAAGTGTAACATCCGGTCTAAGACCATAGCTAGGAAACAGCCAATGAACGGGCCCATCCAGTAAACCACGAAGTGTTCCCACGCCTCCGCCCCCTTACAACCGAACAGGTGCCCAGTGGCCATAGCTGGATTAAAGTACATTCCGGTGAGGTTAATTCCTGGAAAACGAAAAGATGGAAAATATCATAGATTTCTTTATAACATGAATCTAGAGGATATCATACATGATTATAAATTTATAATACATGTAATATATATTATAACTATAGATAATTAGATGATTCGTATCAACAGTTGTGACCTCATGATGTTTTCTGCGTGAAAGTAATAAAATGAAATAATTTATATTTATATCAATGTATATACATGTACATTACATAATAACAGTGGTAAAACATGATAGCTATATTTGTACAATTTGTATATATTAAAAGAAATTCCCCGCATCTTGTGGTTGGATATTACATATGCTATAATTATATACCAACAAATTTTGTGTTTCAATTAATATAGGGAAAAGGATTGATTGTATTCTGTTTAACGTCCCTCTCCAGAATATTTCACTGATATGGAGACGTCACCATTGCCGGTGAAGGGCTGCAAATTTAGGCCTATGCTTGGAACTCAGGGCCTTTGAGCAGGGAGGGTTCTTTATCGTGCCACACCTGCTGTGACACGGGGCCTCGGTTTATACGGTCTCATCCGAAGGACCGCCCCATTTAGTCGCCTCTTACGACAAGCAAGGGGGTACTGAGGACCTATTCTAACCCGGATCCCCACGGGATTAGGGAAAAGGAAAGAACACAACTCTTTGCTAGTAAAGAAATCAAATATCCAACAACAAACCATGGGAGAATTCTATATTGATCGAAGTACAAGTCTTTGTATATGTATAATTATATAGCCATTAAAATCAATGAAAGACACATTAATCATTTGACTACTCAGTATTGGATAAGATTCTAGATGTGTTGCTTCCACTGTAAGTGTTCGAATTTTCTAAATATAACTTGAGTTATTTTTAAAATTCTAATAATATCTAGATTGCTATCGACCACTCAGATTCAGAATGAGATACATGTAGCTATTCAATGGTGGCTGATTTCCTCTCCCACTTACCCATTACAATCATCAGGGATCCATTGCTAAGTTTTATTAACTCATCTGCTATTGAATTTTTCATCAACACTTGCATCCCCAACCACGTGTCAATAAGAGTGGCGCCAAATTCCACTAACATGCCCACAAGAAAGGTCACGTTAAGGTCAGAAGCGCATTCTTGTTCGTAAAATCTTTCCCTGTGGTCGGGGACCAGATCAAGGGACCAGACTAATTTTGCCAAACGATACGAGGCCAAACCTGCTAGGGTTTGTACTGCTATCTTTAAAATAGCTGTAGTGAGTCCTATTTCGCGGTTACAAAATTGGTAAAAAGCTTTAACCGGATTTTCAGATGCCCCAAAATATGTTCTGTTGGCGATGAAACATTCAAAGACAACAGCGATAAAAAGCCATACGGAGCCGTAGTGCTTAAAAATGAAATTGTTCTCAAAGAAATAGGCGCACATTTCCATTGTAGCCAGGAAATCCGCAATGTATTCTTTGAAAGCTTCCGGAGAAAACATTCTATTTAGAATCCGGAGAGTGATCCCTAATCCCATTACAAACAAGAAGTACACGAGACTTGCTGTAAATGGTTCGAAAAATTCATCATCTCCGAAGTCTGTACCAAGTGCTAATTTCCATAGATTCCGCCACATCTTGGATTTCTGAAGCGAAAAAAAAGGACAAAATGTACAAATCATGTAAAAGGGTATAATTAATGTCTAGATGATTTTTTTTTATCATAGTTAATCAAGGAAGATGGGGTTTCATATTCATGAACAATTAATCTTTTGTGTGGCCATACAAAGGTGGAACTACCTATAGGTCATGTGATGGATAAGTTTTAAAACTTGTAATGGGATACAATTGTGCAGTCCAAATATTCCCTCCAATACCAATCTTTTTAGTTTTGTCTGATTTTAATAAAATTTGATGCACAAGAAAATTGCAGTTAAAAGTTAATTGTCGGTACCAGACTTATAAGGGGGTAAGTGGGGGAATGAGCTTAGATAATGAACATGCATAATTTATATCAAAAGTCAAATAAAATAAAAAATGGACATACAGAATTTTATAACTTGCATGCATTTCAAGTTTTATCAAAGTTTATTAAGAGTTTGCATGAGAGAAGGATCTATTAGTTAATAAGATCAAGTTTATTGATTTTTTTGTAACCATGCCAAAGCTAAATGTATTCAATAAATTTCGAAAATGAGACACTGAAATATTTTAGTGCAACGAACATGTATAACCTTTTGTGTGTGTGTGTGTGGGGGGGGGGGGGGCTCCGATGAAAACTGTTCAAGGGCAATAAATACCATTCTCAGCAAAATCAGCGACACCTTCCATCAAAATTTATAAGTATTACACAGAATTACATGTTTTTACCTAGGAGAAGTCATTAACTACATGTACATGTCTCTCCCACCCTTAAAAAGTAACCAAAAATGCACATAACAACAATTCGATCTGCATGCTTACTTTTTTTTTAAGAAAACAAAAAACTTCAGGAAGTGATTATGCAGAAACTCCGAGACAAATCATAAAAAAGAAAAGGAAAGAAAATATTACATAATACGCTTTATTCACTTTGTTGGTTTTAAATTCCGCTTTAAAATCTGCCTACTTTTAAAGCTCAGGTGAATGCTGCACATTCAAATTTAGATTAACAGAAATGCTGTTAAATATAGTAATATAGTATATTAATTAGGAGGATTTTACATATATATATTTTTAAAATACATTACATATGTACAATGTATTGTTTAAGCTGATTACAATCATTCTGGACACATGGGGTCTGCATACCGCGGTATATGCAGATTAAATTGTTAGGTGCGTGTGCACTTTAATTAAAAGCTACACTCTATTCGTGAATACATTGCAATGCTTGAATGACATTTCATTTTGTTAACATATCCTGAACCTTACCTCAATAGCCTATGTTTATCTATGTTGTATTGTCCAATTGTGTTAATCTCCGGACTCCGATGAATTAGTTATTCTAGCTCTCCCTGGAATTGTTTTCCCCCATTATGCCGCGCTACAAGATGCGGTGCAAAATTGTGAAACCCTGCATCTGATGTTCGTTAAGACAGTTGCAAAGTTCGTACATCGCTATAAATAAAGAGAATATATATATATTTAGCACAATACGGTAGGTACATGCATGACATCTTGGTAGTTATCTAGCAGGCTAAATGAATGAGGCACAGAAGGGGTATTTATTAGTGCGACTTGATATAAAACAACGGCTCCACATATATACAAACACATGCATGTACCTGCCCTCCCTCACATACACAAACACATAGCTCGGTGCTTTTTTGGTTTATGTTTAGCTATTTTTATTTTATTAACTGTACGTATAACTGAACGGCAATCAATTTATTAAATTTAATTTTAAAACTGTTTTAATTCACTGTGATAAAATAGAAATAATACTTGCAACTATAGCTGAAAATAATTACCAAACAAAAATTTATTAATAATCATAATAAAAACCAATCAAATTAATAAATAAAATCAAATATTTTTTTTAAAATAAATAAATTGAATTGAATCTAAATAAAATAAAATAAAAAGTATGTGCAACATACTGCTTATATTCCTACATATTGTACATGATCGATTTATCAGTGATAAAAAATTTATTATATTAATACTGATCAAAGATCAAGCATAAGGCTTAGATAAAACTATTTTAGCTTGTAGCTCTGGAAAAAAAATTACTGAGTAAATTATTGAATAAGATGATGTACAGTACATGCGCGTAGCATCGTTTTTGAAAGTGGGGGGGGGGGGGGCAGCCAGAGAAAAATTTTTTTTTACTTACCTGAAAAAGTTGAAAGCAAAAAAAAAAAAAAGGAAAAAGTTGCCCAAAGTCGAAAATCCTATTTCGGGGGGGGGGGGTTTGTAGGTCAACTTTTTCTCAGTGTCAACTACTTTCAGTACCAATTCTAATACTACATTTTGGTACATCACTGAATCACTGAAAGTGGGGGGCAACCAGGCTTTCAATTAGCATTTCCTATAGCATAAGTAAGGTTGCCCCTGCAGTAAATCTATATGAATATATATGTAGTATATATATATATCTGGTTCTACAAATTGCAAAATTTTAAGCCGGTATGAATACAAACTTTAAGTTAAAAAGTGAAACACAAAGCATTAAACAAACATGTTAAACATGGTACACAGTAAACAAAAATGAACATCAGAAAGATTTTTTTTATATACAGCAATATAAGAAGTTTTAAAAAATGAATGTTGAAGAACAAAGTAAAATGTGTGAAATAAGTCAACTTCCAGACAGAGTTACCCAACCTCCATGACCGCCTCTCTAGTAAAGAAGGTAGAAAAGCTTACCGGTGAATATTCTGAATTTCCTTCAGTCTAGAGTTCTCAGAAAATAAAAGGAATTGAGAAGGGTAAGTGCTGCTCTTTACCAAAGAAAATAAAAAATAATTATTGTAAAAAGAAATTACTTTTAAAGATTTCTGATGGTCAGAATTGTACATTGCATAGCAGACACAAACAGATCTAGCCAAAAGTGCTTATCAGTATCACGTTTTGTTTACATGTACACGTGATAAGAAAAGTTAATATGCTAAAGATGGCATTTGAATACTTAAAGCTGACATGAATTCTTAAAAACGCAACTTTTTCATCTATGTACGACTTGTTTCATACCAACTATAGCCGTATTCCGCCATATTTCTTTCAGATACCTTGTCTTATTGTAACGATATATACCCCAATACCCTCGTTACACTTGAATGATTTTTTGGCTTGGCTATCGACTTGTGCACATCTCCGATGGTAAGACGTTTGAAAACACATGGGTTAGTCGGAGCATTTCAAACCACACAACATAATAATCATATTTCTGAATAATTATAGATTTGAATCAAATGTTATAAAAAAAGAAAGAAAATGCAAGTTTGAAAGAAAGATTTAGTTGCACGAGTACGCATTTTTACACTGCGCCAATTTATGCAGAATAAACATGAAATAAAAAGCACTAAAACCCGTAAACACACTGTGAAATTATTATCATTTGAATGGAACAAAACGAACAGCGTCTTTGATTTGCATGTTTTATGCAGACTTTGATGCATGTCGAGAAAACGCGTCGAACGCTGTAAACGTACCCATACCTGGTAATAAGATCACTGCATCGGTTCGAAGATGTGCACAAGTCAAGTGATATACACCTTGAATTCCATTTATTGAAATATGCATCACAAAAAAAGAAATAAACTCCATAAAAACTCAATAAACACACTGTATCTACTCAGTACAGTCTAGCGCGTCGATACACTTAGTCCGTGCTGATCAGATTTTGGTCAGGGAAAATATCACAAGTGGAAAAGAGTGGCATTTGCGCCGCTGAAATGGGGGGGGGGGTCTAAAGTATAATTATAACGGCTTTATAAGGTATAACTGAAAATTGTCTATCTAGTTCTAATAAGCATTCTTTATATAGTCTGCAGTTGTTTTGCATCGCAAAATTCATTTGTCAATTACAACTGATTATTTTAGTACTAATCTCAAATCTAAACCAAATAATTTGATATACGGTAAATATTTAGTTCAAGACTTAAAAACATTTCACCAGAATACAAAAGTTTATGTGTACATCTGTACGTTCTTTAACACACCGCGGAAAAAAAACATCCCCCGTTTAGACTGATATTGAGGCATTCGTATTTTTAGGGGGGGGGGGGGGCAGAAATAATTACATGGCCGTTACCTAAATATTCTTGGAAGACAGACATTTCTGCAAAATCCATTTTTGAAGATTTTTTATTGTCTCACTCCGTCCACAAA
>NW_026936762.1:0-7285 GCF_032062105.1 Saccostrea cuccullata
TGTATTTCATTAAAAGCCTTTAGTTTACAGCGTCTATGGTCCATAAGTTCTCTAAGACCATCAGAGTTTTTGGTACTCGTTTCTTCTGAGACATCCTCGTAGTGTGGTTCTGTTTTGTAGGAGTTTCGCCGGATTCCATATATATTCGCTATATATATAGTTGCCTCAGCTAGCCTCTTTTCTTTAAGAAACTTGAGCAACTTGTTTTTGTCCGCAGGACTTGGAGATCTACTTGTGTAGATTTTAACAAGCATGCTCTTTCCGTCGTATGTCTTTTCAAGATTTTCCGTCAGATTTTTTCCAAAATGCTCTTTGTATTGCATCTTCTCAGCCTGGTCTCTATTTACACGATAAACCAGATGTGAGATGTCAGAGGTCTCCTGAGATGAAGAATGGACGTCTTTCAAGCCCATGTAAAACATGCAGTCATATACGTCTGTAAAAAGAAATTTAAATATTTCACAAAGTCACAAAAGAGATTTGACAAATCTACTGATACCTTATACCATTCTCACAATATTACATGTAGTAAAATCCATGCATTTGTAGGTAATGTAAATAAAAGAAAATGCAAATGAATTGGAAGAACTCATTTAGAAAAGAGACAAGTTCTCTTCTTATCTTGTATTTTACATTATAGTAGGTTTAAAATCAAGGTGAAATTCCAACTTAAAAACATGTCTTTATCAATTTCGTATCCCTAAAATTGTGCACAAGTATTGTCTACGTTGTCGACATGTTATTTTTGTCCCTTTTATATCCAGCGTTCATGATTCGCAATATCTATAATTCGCTTAAAGATAACTGATTAACTTAAGCATTGAATTCATATTTTTGGATGTTTTCGGTCCTATAATATACCTGGCCGTGCCGACAAATTGAATACCGCGCGGTAGCGCGGTATGATAATTCGTCGGCACGGCCAGCTGTGTTATAGGACCGAAGACATCCCAAAATATGAATTCAGTGCTTATATATACATTCTCTAATTTTTCCTCTTCGTAATTGTTTGTTTTGATAATCTAAATGTGAATTTAGCGCCCTTCAAAACTGGTGTGCTTATTAGAAAAAAGACTCGTTTATGACGTTGCAAACTTAAATAAAGCAAACGAGCATTGCGTGGAAAAAAGTTACAAATTAATTTTAAACTTTCATTTGTTGTATTTTTTCGTTAATTTAACACAGTTTTTTTTATGAAATTGCGTCAAATCAATGTACATTTTGGTGTTCCTAGAGTATTGATAATGCATATAGTTCCTACAGTGTATTCTTACGCACGGTGACAAGGTTTCGCGTGTTTTATAGAGATTTGAACGTGGGGGATTTCTAATGGATTTCATAAAGAAAATAACACTGAATGTAAAAATAATATGTTAGTTGCTTGTAAATCTATATTCAATGAATTCATATCAGCAACATTTTAAAGCTACTGCCGAACTACTCTACTATAGAAAGTGACAAACATTTAGAGATCTAAATAAACTTACGATGGCAAAATATGTGCTCAAGATCTTGGTTTAAAAGTTCATCTTCTTTTTTTCTACTTCTGTCGTCATCTGCCTGTTCCTTTTCGTACATTTCATCAAAGTTGGTAATTTCATCTCGGAGATTTAGCATGTCTATCAAGTGTGTCCACGTTTCTTTTCTAAAGGCTTTAACTTCGCAACGACGATGTTCCATAAGTTTGCATAAGGCCTTCGCATTCTCCTCACTCTGGCTTTTATTCACTCTAGATATATGACTTTCCTGATTTTTACTGCATGACTGTCTTATTACATTATACAGATTTGCCACATAAAAAATAAGATTGTAATTTTTGTTTTCATTCAAAAATTCTAGCAATGTTTCTGAACATCGGGAACATGGGGAATTATTACTGTATACATGTACCACCACATGCTCGTCATGCTTACGAATCAAGTCTTTTGTACTTGCTTCTCTTTCACAAAGACGATTTATCAAAATCACTTCAGTATGATCACCCCGATTTTCATTTTGAACTCTTTCTGGCCTTTCATTATTAAGGGAGAAAAACAGGAAAAAGTCTGACTAAATACCATTTTCCATAGGAATACTTGTGATTTAATACCGTATTGAACATGTGATGAAATGCTCCTAAATTTTCTGCAAAGATAAAGAACATATGAATTAACACATTTTATGTGAATAGTATTAATGAAATATATTTTCATAAAAATGTAAAATTAAATTGAATCTTTCGCAGTATTAGGAGAAAAAAAAAATCATTTACCCCCCCCCCCATGGAGGAATTACAAAAAGTTATCCGAGTTTACGTATACATGTATGTAGATTTCATATTCTCCGAACTCTTAAAACTAAAAAAAAAAAAAAAAAAAAAATTCTTGGTAATTTAGTCGCCCGCGTGGCGCAGTGGTTCAGCGTCTGCTCCAGAATCACGAAGTAACGAATCGATCCTTACGTTGCGGGTTCAAATCCAACAGTGGGACGTGGAGACTGATCCTTCGGATGAGACCGTATTAACCGATATCCCTTGTCGTAGTAGGTTCTGGCAGGAAAAAGATCCCTTCCTGCTCAAGGGTACTAAGTGTCGAGTATAAGACAAAATTTGCAACTCTCCACCTGCAAGTGGTGGCGTCTCCATATGAGTGAAAAACCTCGAGAGGGACGTTAAGCAATATCCAATAAATCTATCAATCTTTGTAATCTATGCATGTTCATAATCCCCTCTCATAGAATTTTAAAAAATATACAGAGATCAATATCTTAATGTTGTCGTCATTATTGAAAATAAAGCTACACCTGTAAATGGTTTATTGATTTATTGAATGGATGTTAACGTTCCGCTCTATAGACTTTTGTCCTATGCTCGGCATTCTGGGCCACTGAGCAGTGAGGGATCTTTTTCGAGCTAGCACCTACTGCGACACAGGACCTCGGTTTATACGTTCTCGTGCCAGTACCTCCTACCTCCTCGGTTAATACGGTCTCATTCGAAGGACCGGTATCCACGTCCCAAAGTGGGATTCGAGCACGCAACGTGAGAATTGACTCCTTACTTGGTGACCCTAGAGCAGACACTCTAACCACTGCGCCACTCGGGCGACGTTAATTCTGAGAGAAACAACACTCTTAATAAGATATTCCTAAATTGCATATTGATTCACCTGAATTTTCAGATGTGTCGCTGTCTGAAAAAAACGATAAATTATGTCGATTTCTTAAGTCATTCGTGGTTAAATTTATTAAAGAATGTTAGTGTGGGTGTCATATGCGAACTATTCTAATCACTAAAGGAATTGAGGTTATGAAGATACAATTAAATAATGCTTATAACGAATATGCTTATAACAAATTGTCCCTTAAAACGAAGTAATTTTTATTCCCGATGATTATACATTAACGTTTTGTTAACTTATTCTAGATAATGAATTACGCTTTTAATAAAGTAAAATCCTCCGTTCCTCGCACTTCATTAAAAGCGGGTACATGTATTACTTTATTACTTAATTAAAGTAAAAATAATTAGATTGCATTTTTTTTTTTTGTTTCAATTAAAAAAAAAATCACCCAAGTGTGATCGTCCCGATATTCATTTTGAACTTTATCTGGATTTTCACAATTAATAGAGTAAAGCAGGGTAATTCAAAATGCCATTTTCCCTTTGAATTACTATGATTTGAAACCGATTTGAACATTTGAAATGCTTGTAAGTTTTCTGGTAAAAATAAAGAGCATATAAATAGAAAAAATATATATGAATATTAATGAAATTTCTTTTCATTGAAATTTTATTAAATCAAATCCTTAGCACTATCAGGAGAAATAAATCATTAATTCCTAACAAAAAATGGAGGGATTACAATAAGCTATAATCGTAAATTATACCTTCTGTAAATCTTAAAATTTATTAAACTTCTTTGCAATTTATGCATGTTCGTGATTCAAATTTATAATATTGAAATAAGATACAGAAATTATTTAATTTCTATAAAATACTTCATTCTGATTAGATAAAAAAAATTGTTTTGATAATTGCATCAATAAAATCTTAAGTTCACTTGCACTAAGCAGCGGGAACTACTTTGGCTGTCTTTACGTGTATATTTCCCGCTTCCAGATGGAAGAATTAAATAGTTTTACTTTTATAGATATTTTCCTGAATTTTGAAACCTGTCCGTGAGTTACGTTCCTGACTTATTTTCTACTTTCGTTTCTTTTTTAATAATCCTCCTTTGCTCAACAAACTGAATCGTCTGCATGACACTCATACAGTTATGGGACGGCTCATTGAAGGAGATGTATAGAAAAAAAAACATAGAAGTATAATTAATTTATGATTTTTTTTCAATATAAGTTACTACATCATTTCTAACTGATATTTTCAATTTGGGATACATATCAATGTTGCATTGCTTTAAAATAATTTTTGTTAATTTTAGAATAATTGATTGATTGTATGTTTTTTATCGCCCCCTAGAGAATTTTTTACTCATATGGAGACGCCACCACTTGCCGTTGGAGAGCTAGAAATTTTGTCCTATACTCGGCACTCAGGGCAATTGAGCAAGGGAATCTTTTTCGTGTCAGTACCTACTGCAAAACGGGGCCTCGGGTTGTAAAGTCTCATCCGAAGGACCGGTATCCACTTCCCACAATTGGATTCGAACACGCGGCGTAAGGATTGACTCCATACTTGGCGACTCTAGAGCACACGCTCTAACCACTGCGAAACGCGGGCGAAATTAATTTCGAGAGAAATCTTAAGATATTCTTAAATTCCAAAGTGATTTACCTGAGTTTTCAGATGTCTCCTTGTCTGAAAAAAAATAAAATCGATTAGTATGTTGATTTTTTTAAGTCAGCCTTGGTAAAATTTATTAAAACATTGTTAGTGTGTGTGTCACATGCGAAATATTCTAATCAGTTAATTGCAATAACCTATATATGTAGATTTTACATTCTGTAAATCTTAAAACTTATCTAACTTCTTTGCAATGTAAGCATGTTCTTGATTCCCTTTCATGATATTTAAATAAGATACGTTAATCATTTAATTTCTTTAAAATACTTCATTCTGGTTCGATAAAAAAATTGTTTTGATAACTGCATCAATAAAATCTTAAGTTCACTTGCACTAAGCAGCGGGAACTACTTTGGCTGTCCTTACGTGTATATTTCTTGCTTCCGTATGGAAGAATTAAATAGTTTTACTTTTATAGATATTTTCCTGAATTTTGAAACCTGTCCGTAAGTTACGTTCCTGACTTGTCTCCTACTTTCGTTTCTTTTTTAATAATCCTCCTTTGCTCAACAAACTGAATAGTCTGCATGACACTCATACAGTTATGGGACGGCTCATTGTAGGTGATGTATATAAAAAAAACATAGAAGTATAATTAATTTATGATTTTTTTTTTAATAAAAGTTACTACATATATGTAAAAAATGAAATGCAATCATGTATCATTTCTAACTGATATTTTCAATTTGGGATACATATCAATGTTGCATTGCTTTAAAATAATTTTTGTTAATTTTAGAATAATTGATTGATTGTATGTTTTTTATCGCCCCCTAGAGAATTTTTTACTCATATGGAGACGCCACCACTTGCCGTTGGAGAGCTAGAAATTTTGTCCTATACTCGGCACTCAGGGCCATTGAGCAGTGAGGGATTTTTTCGTGTCAGTACCTACTGCAAAACGGGGCCTCGGGTTGTACAGTCTCATCCGAAGGACCAGTATCCACGTCCCACAGTTGGATTCAAATAGTCGAGATGTCTCGTGCGACTTGACGTTTGAAGTGGCTTATCAATTTTTTAAATGTTTTTATGGTACAACTGCGCTCGCCCCAACGGTCACACCGTAAAACATATTAATGATATATTCTGCAGATATTAACGGTTTTCGTGTGTAAGATTTAGGCCTAGTGACAATCCTCGTTTAAGAGTTACCTGGTTATGTTTACAAAAACTTTTTTTCGAATATCATATTCAGTTAAAATTCTTTTTGAATTATAATTGGTAACAAAATAATTGTCATTTTACAATGAATAGTAATCTTTAATTTGTTATATGCTTGCGTTAAATTTAAATTTTGTAAAAATAATTGATCATCAAAGTCTGTTAGTGTATGGAGTGTATGTATAGTTTCCTGTTAGTTGGCCGGGTACGGTGGACACATAATTAAGGTCTATTGTTTAACCAGTCGGTACTGTACACTGTTAATCTTACCCTGTTTCCCAATGTGTGTAAATCTGGTCGGATGTCATGTTTAATCTGATCGGCTGTTCTTCTTTAAAAAAAATTGAAATAACAATGATTGAAGACCGACTAGATTTTGACAGATACTTACCGCTGCATTATATAAGAAAAAATAACGAATTAATTCAAATTATTCATCCTGTAAAAGTCAAACTTTGAAAACTAAACATTTTTTATACCTGCGGCCCCAGCCCGCAGCCCCCCCCCCCCCAAAAAAAAATTCTTTTTTGTTATGAGAACATGTCTTTATATTCCTGGAAATTATGTAGCGGAATATTATGTAGCGTAATATGTTTTTTTTAACACATGAAATAAAAATACCATTTTCTCTCTCTCTTTTAAAGTAATATTTATGTCTGCTTGCCTTACCGTCCACATCAAAAAGAACACAACTCCTCTTAAAAGAATAAAAAAGGTCATTTATTATGTTCCCCAAACGAAGTTGGGGAACATATTGTTTTTACTCTGTTTCTTATTATTAAGGTCTTTCGTCTCCAACGGAAGACCTTCTTGTTATTCTTCGGTTTCTTTTTACCTATTATTAGGGTCTTCCGTCTCCAACGGAAGACCCTTCTATTATTCTATTGTTTCTTTTTCACTTTTATTAAGGTCTTCCGTCTTCAGCGGAAGACCTTATTGTTTTTCTTCGGTTTCTTTTTCACTTTTATAATTTTTTTTTCTTACCGATTTTGTGCACGCGATTTCTCGAAAACGGCTCAACAAAATCTTATGAAACTTTCAGGACGTATGGAACATCACTTGAACCTTATGCGTTTTTTTCCGTTTCGATGACGTCACTTCCGGTCTAGAGATATCGTCGATTTTCTGATTTTTAAGGGTCATTTTGTCCACAATTTTCCCGAAAAACGGCTCTAGATGGAAACTTCAAACTTTGAGGCTAGGTAGAGCTATGTCTGGAGAGGTGCATCAGGTTTATCAAATTTACCGGAAGTGACGCTCGTGGGCGCTCGCTATGGCCCGAAAATAGACCTATCACAAATTTCAAAATTTCTCACACCTTTTCTTGATATCTTTTTACCT
>NW_026936763.1:0-73761 GCF_032062105.1 Saccostrea cuccullata
TGAATACTCAGTTTATTTAGACATACTTCCCATATATTACTATTCATATGTATAGTTGGATATGTCCTAATTTATGACCTTGAATTTTGGTAAGAGTTATCTCCCCTTTCTTTATTTAATAAAAAAAAATCAATGAAAAAAATTTAGCTGGTAAAAAAATTGTTTTAAATTGTCATTCTATTTTTAATGTTTCAATACATCTTTCCACCGCAGGATTTATTGATATTCAATTTTTTTGAATTTTTATTTTGAAAAAAAAAAACAACACTTTTTCCCATAGACTTCAATGCAATCTTTGTTAATTAACTACTGCTTAATTAATGACATTTTTGAAACTTTCTCGTGGTCAATCCTTTTCTACTATAAAATGCTTTAATATAATATCAGAGTATTATGTACTTGACGGATATTTAAGGGTAGGGATTTTGGTCCCATTAGGCATGGAAATCCTTAAGTTATCATGGTTATGTCATATTTGCATTTGATGTTATTTTTTAATAAAATGAATCTAACGGGTGTTTTTAGTTAAAAATACGCTATGTAGCACTGAGATTTTCTTTTCAGAAAATGTTCCGAATAATCAACTATCATTCGAATAATGCAATCGAATGTTCGACTAAGGAAAATACCCGGTAACAATTTTGATATCCCTAATAAAAAATAGCAGGTAAATTGTATGTGACGATAGGTTAAGAAGTGGCTCATTTGTTTCTGAATATAAAGTATCTTTTGGAGATGTTCTTAAAGCCTCTAAGCACTGTCTCTTTTAAGGACGGATCCAAATAACATACCTCTTTTGCTTTACGCCACAAGCCTCATACAGAAAACCAGAAGTCTCTGTCGAGGCCAGACCTGTTTACCCATATCGTTGTCTCTGAGTATTTTTGTTTAGATTTGTCCGTGAGGTTTTACATGTATCGGTAAGATTTCACTTTCCATCGGTTTAGCATATGATAAAAGGGAAAAACTGCTTTCTGATTAAAAAAAAAACATTGTTTTACAACATGATCTATATAATTCCACAGCGTTTTGGCAACCCGACTTCATTTATGTTTGAACTCTTTTTAGCGATTAAAAAGCGTGAAACTAAAACAGATCATAACGTATTTTCATGATAGTAGAACGTGAGAAGTATTTTAAACTAAAAATCCGTGCAAAACACGGCGAAATCATGAGTAAACAGGTCTGCGAGACTGTAGCTCTACTGGTTTGTACTTATAATAGAAGAAAAGAAAAATAGCAGTTGGGACTTAAAAACTTTACAAAAACAATAAATTAAATAATGATCCTTGATCGAGTCTCTTTTTCTGGAGAGATTGCAATAAGACTACAACTGTAAGACTAGCTTTTAATAAAATTTCACAGAATTTTCAATTTTAGTTACCATGGCAACATCAATCATTAACATCAAAAACATAAAACTAATAATTATGTATCTCAGTGTAGTCTACTTGCATGATTATATTGAAATCAGACTAAAACTGTATTTCGAGTAGCATTTCGAAAGTATTACAGAAATTTCTATTTTAAGTAACCAAGGCGACACCATTCATCGAAATCATAAATTGATACATGAATACAGAATTTGTATCTAAGTGTAGTCTACTTGTGTGCCAAGTTATATTGAAATCAGGCCAAAAGTGTAGGAGGACTAGCATTTTCACAAAATGAAACACGCCCTTTAAGCCTGGTTTAATGGTGGCTTATAGGTCCTTAATGATGGTTTAATGGTTGTCTTTAAATCACCATTAAGCACCTTTAAGTAACATTTATACCATCATACAGTTACCATTAAGCTGTTTCAAAGTTTTTAATGGATGCTTAAATGAAGCTTAATGGTAGCTTAAGGGTGGCTTACAGGTCCTTAATGGTAGCTTTTAGACCACCATTAAGTCACCATCAAGCTACCATTAAGCCACACTTACAGGTGCTTAATGTCCAAACTCCATTAAGCTACCATTAACCTATCATTAAGCCACAATTACGCAGTCGATAATACTGTTTTTATGGGTGAAAAACTATTTTATAGTAATTTGTTATCACAAATTATATATGTCGAGTTCGCGCATATCTTGATTTGGTAAAAATGAGGAAAAAGAACGAAATTCAAAATGTAAAGAAAAAAAATCGACACGTAGGCTCGCGAACTCATGATCTTTCGATCAGGTGGCAATTGCCTTAACTGTTAAACTATCGCCGCTCTTACTTCTGATGGAAAATATTAAACCTTTATTTTTCAAAAAAAATTATTTGGACTTGTAAAAGTATTTATTTTGTTGAACGTTTCCAAAGTCTTGAATTGATTTATTAATCAAACTATAAACAGTTTTATTTATGGATCTTTTTAGGCTTATATCACATTAATATTTCTAAACCGTTGAGTTCGGCTTTTAGATTGTAATGAATTCTTCGCTTTGTTATTCGAAGATTTATACATGTAAGCATTAAATCATGATTGAAGTTAAAATTAATTATAGATAAAACACAAAAACCTATCATCCAAAAAGAAAGATTAAAAAAACATATTCTACTATTTATAAAAATGTTGCGGAAATTAACGGTTTTTAGCTCACCTGAGCCGAAGGCTCAAGTGAGCTTTTCTGATCAAAATTTGTCGTTGAGTTCGGCCTTTAGATTGTAATGAATTCTTCGCTTTGTTATTCGAAGATTTACACATGTAAGCATTAAATCATGATTGAAATTAAATTAATTATAGATAAAACACAAAAACCTATCATCGAAAAAGAAAGATGAAAAAACATATTCTCTTATTTATAAAAATGTTGCGGAAATTAATGGTTTTCAGCTCACCTGAGCCGAAGGCTCAAGTGAGCTTTTCTGATCAAAATTTGTCCGTTGTCTGTCGTCGTTGTCGTTGTTGTCGTTAACTTTTCACATTTTCGACTTTTTCTCAAGAACCACTGGGCCAATTTCAACCAAACTTGGCAGAAAGTATCCTTAGGTAAAGATGATTCAAGTTTGTTCAAATGAAGGGCCATGCCCTTATTCAAGGGGAGATAATTGAGAAATAGTGAAAATTTGATGGTATGTTTTAAAAATCTTCTTCTCAAAAACCACTGTGCCAGGAAAGATGAAACTTATATGGAAGCATCCTCAGGTAGTGTAAATTCAAGTTTGTACAAGTCATGACCCCCGGGGGTAGGGCGGGGCCACAATGGCAGATCAATGTTTTACATAGAAATATATTGGAAAATTCTTTAAAAATCTTCTTCTCAAGAACCACCGTGTCAGAAAAGATAAAACTTATAGGGAAGCATCCTCAGGTAGTGTTAATTCAAGTTTATTCAAATCATAACCCCTGGGGGTAGGGTGTGGCCACAATGGCCGATCAAAGTTTTACATAGAAATATATAGGAAAATTCTTTAAAAATCTTCTTCTCAAGAACTACTGGGCAAGGAAAAATGAAACTCATGTGGAATCATCCTCAGGTAGTGTAGATTCAAGTTTATTCAAATCATGACCCCTGGGGGTAGGGTGGGGCCAAAATGGAAGATCAAACTTTTACCTAGGAATATATAGGAAAAATCTTTAAAAATCTTCTTCTCTAGAACCACTGCGCCAGGAAAGATGAAACTCATGTGGAATCATCCTCAGGTAGTGGAGATTCAAATTGCAAAAATGATGATTTCAAAATGCAAATGATGACCCCGGGGATAGGGTGGGGCCAAAATGGCTTATCAAAGTTTTACATAGGAATATATAGGAAAAATCTTCTTCTCACGATCCATAGGAACAGGAAAGATGAAACTCATGTGGAATCATCCTCAGGTTGTGTACATTCAATTTTGTTCAAATCATGACTTCTGGGGCTAGGATGGGGCCATAATGGCCGATCAAAGTTTTATATAGGAATATATAGGAAAAATCTTTAAAAATCTTCTTCACAAGAACCCCTAGTCCAGGAAAGTTGAAACTCATGTGGAATCATCCTCAGGTAATGTAGATTCAAGTTTGTTCAAATCATGACTAGGGTAGGGTGAGGCCATAATGGCCGATCAAAGTTTTACATAGGAATTTACATAGGAAAAATCTTAAAAAATCTTTTTCTGAAGAACCATTAAGACAGGAAAGATGAAAGTCCTGTGAAATTATCCTCAGGTAGTGTAGATTCAAGTTTGTTCAAATCATGACCCCGGGGCTAGGGTGGGGCCATAATGGCCGTTCAAAGTTTGAAATAGGAATATATAGGGAAACCTTTTAAAATCTTCTTTTCAAGTACTTCAAAGCTATGATTAGTAATATTTATATGGAATCATCCTCAGGTAGTGTAGATTCTAGTTCGTTCAAATCATGATCCCCTGGGGGTTAAAATTAAAGCCCACCCCTTCCCCCCCCCCCCCCAACGTTAGTAAACTTTCAGTTCTGATCTGATATGTGCCTTTTCCTAGCCGATGTGCTCAGGTGAGCGCTGTGACCCCTGGGCCTCTTGTTGTGTCTACAATCTAGTGACAATCTTCGCGTAAGAGTAAGTTACCTGGTTACGTTTACAAAAACTATTTTAAAAAATATATTCAGTTTCAATTCTTTCTGTATCATAATGGGTATCAAAATATTTGTTCTTTTACAATGAATCAGTTTTTAATTTGTTATATGCTTGCCTTAAATTTTAAATTTTGTAAAAATAATTGATCATCAAAATCTGTCAGTGTACGTTGTGAATGTATAGTTTCCTGATACATGTGATAGTTAACCGGAGACGGTGGACACATCTAATTAAGGTCTATTGTCTAACCAGTTGGTATACTGTACACTGTTAATCTGTTAATCTTACCCTTTTCCCAATGTGTATAAATCTGGCCGGATGTCATGTTTAATCTGATCCACTGTTCTGATGAAAATCGATTTTGAAATAACAATCATTAAAGACCGATTAGATTTTGACAGATACTTACCGTTACATTGAATGATAATATTAAAAATAACGAATTAATTCAAATGATTCATGATGTAAAAGTCAATCTTCGAAAACTTAACATTTTTATACCGGTAGCCCCCCCCCCCATTAAAAGAGACAGATACATTTTTTTTTCATGAGAACATATGACTTTATATTCCTGTGAATTCTGTAGCGGAATGTTGCTTTTAACACATGAAATAAAAATACCATCTTTTTCTTTAAAAAGTAATATATATTTTGTGTTCATGGATAAAAATAATTTTACGAACCAATTGATTTTTGGTAGTGAAAAATTAAGATATTTCACAGTGGCTTACTCCCGGCGTGTAATGTTATAATTATCTATTTTTTAAAACAAAAATCATATACACTAATAATAAAAACAATTTAACGCATGTAATAATTATTTATTTTAAAAAAAGTCATATACGGTAATGATAAAACATGTCTTTTTTATTATTACTGTAAATGATTTTTTTAAAAGTAAATAATTATTAGACACCGGGAGCAAGCCCCTGTGGCTATTAGCTAACTTTGTTCTCAGTGCCCGAGTTTATGCATGTTAACAACGTAATATAGAAAAATGACGATCGAGACAAAATTATGAGTTAAAATATATTTTGCGTAAATGATATTGAAATATCTTAAAAAGTTAGTTCAAAGATTCGATATAAGGTGCGTAAAAGTTTAATGAAATTTGACCATTAAGTCGCCATTAAGCTCAGCTTAAAGGTGGCTTAATGGTAGCTTAATGAAGTTCAGACATTAAGCAACTGCAAGTTGCAGCTTAATGGTGGCTTAAAGGAATTAACTTCTTTAGGCCACCATTAAGTCACAATTAAGCTACCATTAAGCGATTGCTTAAAGGTGGTCTTTCGTCTTGTGTTTGGAAATATTTCACAGATATTTCTATTTTTATTAACCACGGCAACACCGTTCATCGAAATCAATACCGATAAACAGAATTATGTATCTTAGCGTAGTCTACATGTGTGCCAAGTTATACTGAAATCAGACCAAATCTGTATGAGGAGTAGCATTTTGAAAGCATTTCACAGAAATTTCTATTTTTAGTAACCATGGCAACACCGTTAAATCGAAATCAAAAACAGATACACAGAATTATGTATCTATGTGTAGTCTACTCGTTTGCCAACTTATATTGAAATTAGACCAAAACTGTAGAAAAAGTAGCAATTTGAAAACTTGTTTACAGACAGACTGACGAACGGACGAATTACTATCGCATACGCTCTTCTGGTCTCTGACCAGTAGAGCTAAAAATGACACCAATATGCTTTTCCTACTTTGAAATGAATATCAATTTCTTTTAAGTTATGATTTCTTTTTTTTTCTGAAATGCTCAGAGGGCTTTGAATTTAAACTTAACAGAAACAATGAGTTTAAACTCGTCGGTCCATTTTCTGGACACTTACTATATATACGTTCAGTGAATTTTGTTTTTACTCGGAACAGATATAATTCAATTGGTCAATAGAGTGACGATCGATTTTTCCGAACTTTTCTCTCTAGTAACAATTAAGCAGTATATAATATTAATGCATAATTAATCTTCATCATCATTTTTGAAATAAATTCAAAATAACCGATGATTGTCTCTCCCTAGAGGGCATATAAAGCATATACTTCCTTATTAATGTCTGATACAAATCATACATAAAAGGCGAAAGATAACGTAGCTATTTGAATCAATATAAAAGTGTAAAATATTTATTGTTAAGCGAAGAAATAATTTAGCGCAAGAAAAGCGTCAAACAAAGCAGGAAATATTGCACATCCGTCCTCGGCGTTCCCTGCTATCAATTTTTCATAAAACTATTAATTCGAGGAGCTTACAAAAATAAACGATAGATTTTAGCTAGAATATTTTCAGCTGGCATGACTGATAAAATGGGA
This sequence comes from Saccostrea cuccullata, assembly GCF_032062105.1. Classification (NCBI taxonomy): domain Eukaryota; kingdom Metazoa; phylum Mollusca; class Bivalvia; order Ostreida; family Ostreidae; genus Saccostrea; species Saccostrea cuccullata. Next base: position 6,837 of record NW_026936763.1, read on the forward strand.
ATGTCCATTTATTGTCTTCTTTATATAATTCGGTTAACGGTTTATTTGAACCCATTCACAAACTTTATTTTGTTGTGCACCATGCTACATGCATATCTAACACCTATCCAAGATTTCGTAAAATAAGGAATGATTTGTTTTTAGTTTTTTTATTTTCAAAGCTGATTATGAGCAATATTCTAAGATAAAATTTAAAGAGGTTGGATCCTGCTTTAAAAAGTATCAATATTTTTTTAATCAAGTATTTTTGGAATCCACATACATGATTTACAAACTTTTTAGAATATAGGCCATAACTCAAGAACCCCATGGCAAATCATTGTCAAATTTGTCACAGGGTATCCTTGGTCCAAGATCTACCATTTATACTAAAACTAGGGTTCAGACCCGTGAACAAGGGGAGATTATCAGGAAAATAAAATCAAAAGTACTGGTTGCTAAAAATCTTCCCAATAACCACAAGACCGAATTTCACCAAACACTAAATATGATCATAAAATTAACCAAATTTTTTTCCTTCAATATGCTTTGATTTCTGGTGTTACTTTGTTTGACAATTGGTATATCACATGCGCATAGGCAAAGTATCTTTTTTTCGTAAATTGCAATCGCAAAATACACCCAATTTATAATGTTAAACAAATTTATCCCAAACTGTTCCTATTTTACAATCTCGACAGATTCATTTAATTTCTTTATAAAAGCTTAGGGAAAAAAATTTAATTGTTATAAATAAAGGCGCAGTATATAAGATTATTCGATCCCACGAAAATAAGGTCTTCCAATACCATAAAAATATTCACTAGTAATTGCAATTCCTTTTGTTTTGATAGAATAACTTTTAATGTATATTTTATTTAAGTTCGTCTTCTTTTTAGGTCACCTGATTAAACTCAGGTGACCTATTGCTATCCGTTTTCGTCCGTCGTCGTGCGTCGTTCGCCGTGTGTTAACATTTGAACATTTTCAGCTTCTTCTCTGCAACCACTCAACCAATTTCCACCAAATTTGACATAAAGCATCTATAAGTGAAGGGGAACAAAATTTGTGAATTTCATGGTCCCTGCTCCCCTGGCAGTCAAACTGTTAGCATGAATATTCCTCTACCAAATTGTGAAATTCATGGCTCCAGGGTCAAGGGTTCTAGTGCTAGGGCGTGGCTCTATTGATTATATAGTGAAATGCATTATTTCTTTAAATATCTTCTCTACTCCTGGGTATTAAATAAACTAAGTACATAGTTATGATGAGCAAGAGTGCCTCTTCCAAAATTGTGAATTTTATGACCCAAGGTCAGGGGTTCTTGTGTTAGGGTGGCCTCTATTGAATATATTGTGAAAATGCATTAATTCTTAGAAAATCCTCTTTTCTGCTCCTGAGTAAATACACTAACTTAGTACATAGTTATGATGAGCATAAATGCCTCTTTCAAATTTTTTGAATTTTATGGCCCCAGGGTCAGGGGTTCTGGTGTTAGAGCGGGGCTCTATTAATTATATAGTGAAAATGCATTATTTCTTTGAAAATCTTCTCTGCTCCTGGGTATTAAATAAACTAACTTAGAACATAGTTAGGATGAAGAAGAGTGCCTCTTCCAAAATTGTGAATTTTAAGGCCCCAGAATCAGGGGTTCTTGTGTTAGGGCGGGGTTCTATTGATTATATAGTGAAATGCATTAATTGTTTGAAAATCTCCTTCTCTGCTCCTGGGTATTAAATAAATTAACTAAGTGCATAGTTATGATGAACAAGAGTGCCTCTTCCAAAATTGTGAATTTTATGGCCCCAGGGTCAGGGGTTCTGGTGTTAGGGCGGGGTTCGATTGCTCATATAGTGAAAATGCATTGTTTCTTTGAAAATCTTCTCTGTTCCTGGATATTAAATAAACTAACTGAGTATATAGTTATGATTAGCAAGAGTGCCTCTTACAAAATTGTGAATTTTATGGCCCCAAGGTCAGGGGTTCTGGTGTTAGGGCGGGGTTCGTTCGATTGCTCATATAGTGAAAATGCATTGTTTCTTTGAAAATCTTCTTCTCTGTTCCTGGTTATTAAATAAACTAACTGAGTATATAGTTATGATTAGCAAGAGTGCCTCTTACAAAATTGTGAATTTTATGGCCCCAGGGTCAGGGGTTCTGGTGTTAGGGCGGGGTTCTATTGAATATATTGTGCAAATGCATTAATTCTTTGAAAATCTCTTTTCTACTCCTGGGTTTAAATAAACTAAGTACAAAGTTATGATGAGTAGGAGTGATTCTTTGAGTGGTCCCAGGGTGAGGGGTTCTGGTGTTAGGGTAGGGCTATATAGATTAAATAGTGAAATTGCATTATTTCTTTGAAAATCTTCTTCTCTGCTCCTGGGTATTAAATAAACTAATTTAGTATAAAGTTATAATGCCTCAACCAAATTTGTGAATTTCATGGCTCCTGTGTCAGGGGTTTTGCCATTCAGTGTAAGGGGTGTAGGGGTGGGTGGTTCTTTTGATTATGTGATGAAAATAATAATTCTTTGAAAATCTTTTCCTTTGCTCCTGGGTATTATGCTAATGATCCAAGTATATATATTTATGAGGAAGAAAGGTGCATCTAGCAAAATGGTTAATTTCATGCCCCCAGGTCAGGGGTATCGGAAAGGGGGCGGCGTTTACATAGTCTGAAAATAAATTAATGCTCTGAAATCTGCTCTTTGGTATTAATCAACCATTTATGATGAAATAAAATCTATGATAAAATTTCCAAAATTTTGAAATATGTGGCTCCAGGGTCAGTGCTTCCTTTGGGATGGGGTGCACAACTGGTTATCAAGTGAAAGTGCATTTTCTCTTTGTTACTCTGATCTACCTCTGGGTATTAAGTAAATAGAGTAAGCATGCTAAGTTTATAATTATGATAAGCAAAGGTGTCTCTTTCAAAATTGTAAATTTCATGGCCTCTGGTTTAAAACACGAACTAAATTCAATTGTTGGAAAGTTGTTACATGAAACTCAGGTGACCTATAAGGCCCGTGGGCCTCTTGTTTTCTTTAGATACTAGAAATGAGACAATCCTCATCCTTTGTTTATCCAAAAGAACAATGTTTTTCAAGCTTTAAAGTAAAAAAAATTAATAAAAGAAATCTGCACAGTTGAAAATGGCTTTAAAAACGACAATTTGGTGAACTTGTAAATTCATGCTACATTTTGTCATGTTTGTGAATTTATTTTCTTCTAGAATAAGATAAAACTCTTCTACAAGCATGCTCTTCATCTTGCTCTTTTATTTTATTTTTTTTTTTCGTTTTGTATATTCTCTATATTGATATAGTTTATTTATTGTTCAATGTTATTGTTAATATTTCAGTGTGAAATTTTACGCAGGCTCAAAGCCGGAGAGAACGATGTAAATATATTTTCACCCATTCCTCATCAGGTTAATATCAATATATAATTGTTTGTTATTGATCAATATATTATATTGATTAAATACTAGGCATAAACGCAATGGGAAAATCGTTGATCACTGCATTTGACAAACTTAAATCTAGAGGTTTAATGCTTTATATCCACTGTGAGGATTATTAACAAGAACGTTCTTCTAACATTTATAAACGCTGCTTTAACTTAACAGGAATCATGAAAATCTTCAAATATCAAAAAACTGTTTTTATTATCCTCCATATTTTTTTATGCTACCATGGAGATTTAAAAGCTGGATATTCTTCCATACAATATGGCTACAGACTTCTCTATAGAATGATTGAAGCTTACGTGAACTATAGCATACTGGACTGTGTTGAAGAGTGTCTGAGAACAAAAAGGTGCAAATCGGTCAATTATTACAAAGGCGCAAACTTTTGTGAAATAAACTTTGAAAGCAAGATAACCCGACCAGAACTTTACGAAGAAGCTTCGAGCTGGTTATACACTGACATTAAGAACTGGGATGAGGTAAATATATATCTTTGTATTCTCTATCTAGAGAGAGAGAGAGAGAGAGATGAAAAAGAGAGGGGAGGGGGTCTAATTTCAATATTGAAACATACACTGAAAGAACGATGAATTAACTTGAAGAATCGAAGGATGTTTCCCATATTATATTACTATTATTGGTATATTATTATGAGTAGTATATTCTTTTTTTATTAAATAAAAACTAGTTACATAAGTTTAATATTTAACAGTTAATGGTCCTGGTATTTATGTAGAGAACATATGGTAGATAATCGATATCAAATAATTTAATTCTGGTTGTAACGCTGTATTTGATTGGATAAAAAAATTACTTTATATCGTATAAAATGGGTTGCCTACGTCACAATGACTTTCATCAAAAACGAATCAATCCGCCTGACGTTACATTCAAATCTTGTACAAATTAAAGTCATTTTGTTATAACAATTATCTTTTTTTCTTGCACCAAATGAATAAAAATAAATTATAAGCAAAGAACTGGGTTGGAACAGTTTACGCTTTTTTATAAGCGGTTTATAAAAAAGCGTAAACTGTTCCAACCCTGTTCATACCGTATAAAATGGGTAGCTATTAAATTCATTCCTTAAATAAATATCTTTATGACTAAAAGTATACAAAATATTAAAAATCAAATGCTATACATTGAAGAGGGGGTAGGAAAATAATTGCCTCTATGTCATATCTAATGAAAGAAAAAGTGAACAAGCTCATATACCCGCGCTATCCGAAAACTCGAAGTTCCAAAATTCCCGGAAAAGGTAAAGAAATGGGAAATTCCTGGTAATATGCACATCCACACATTGTGTTCTAAATGTAAAAAAGTATTATTCATAGAAAATTGTGCAAAAGCTCAATTAGTCAACAGTCACATAGAATTTAGTAATAAATAAATTATAATTATTTCAACATTGCTCATTGAATTCATGAATAATCATGACCTATCAAATTGAAATTAAGTTCATTCGATCGAGTTAAATAAAAACAAACGCATCAGTTGGATTTGTTATCATAAATATTTTTATTGGGTTAAACCACGGGCCTTTAGATCGCTTAGAAAAGAAATTGAGGTGTTAAAAAAATAAAGGTATGGAACTCTTTTCATAGGATACTTACTTTCCCAAATAAATTTCTTTAAAATCAAGTGCTTTACAGTTTTACTTTCTATCCATATGTGTTCATATATAAACAATTTTCATTACTACCAAAGTTCATTGTGTAATTCCTTATACCTCTCGATATATTCTGAAATCAATTCCAAAATTGACCTTAATTTTTTTTCTCGACTTCAGCTTGGGCCTTTGAAGAGCTACACTAATTTGTAAGCGGGAACGAAGGGAAAATTTTTCCCTGGAATTAATTCTACACTCAACGAATATTTGCTCATTTGCATTCGAGCTTTACAAGATTTTCTCTAATTTGGTCATATGATCTTACTAAGTCAACAACATTTTAGTGGTCTAATTGTTCTTAAAATCGAACGGTAAATCATACATACATCCAGAACAAATTCGTTCAAACATAGCTTCTTTTACATTCATAATCAACATGGCGGTGCACTTGTTGTAGACTTTTTCATATTTATTTTTCTCGAAGGGAACTATTACGAACTTAACCTTACAATCTGGAGTAAGAAATCAACTTTAAAATGTTGAAAGATTTTGCAAATACCATGCAACTCTTCTCTGCACTTTAAACAATGTCTGTTTACATGTGAATGACCAGGGGCCCTAGTCCGAAAAATCTGACGTGTTCCAGGCTCTTGTTATGATTTGGCACGTAAAACATCAAAATCGTAAAAAAAGCCTGGAAAACGTCAGATATTTCGGACTACAGGGGCCCAAGCTAATGTCGAGTATTTAAGAAAGTAGGTCATTTTTGAAATTGATTTCAGAATATATCGAGAAGTTCAGAAATTTCGGAATGAGCTTTGATAGAAATGAAGATCGTTTATCTATAAACAGACTTAAATCTAAAGTTAAATTTTAGAGCATTTGATTAGAAAAAACATTTTTTTGGCGAAACTTGGTACCCAGTGTAAGAGTTCCATACCTTTATCATTTTGTTTTACACACACAATTTTTTTTAAGAGATTCAAAGGCCTGTAGGCTAAACTAGACCCACTTGGGTTTTTTGTAAAAAATTTTCAATGGAAAACGTGATGTAAATATGTTTACGATACGTATATGGCGTATCTTTTGCATTTAAATCCTCGTTTAATCAAGTTCTGTCGAGGGGATAGATTCTCGTTTAGCATGTGCGAGGCCCACGGTTCAAATCCCGATTGATCCTTTTTTCGGAATATTCATTTAACATTTATTAAATGATACTTAGCATCTGAAATAAAGAAGTTATGACGTACGTTACAGCTGTATATGGTGTGTAAAAAAAATATTTTGGTATAAATATTTATATTACAGGAAACTTCATACATGTTTACTCATTTAAAGTATAAGTTAAATTTTTATATCAATATTGGCATTTTAAATTCGCTTCACTACATGATTTCATAAATCTGCAAATCCGGGTATGGGGTATTTAAATAAATAATTTTATGAAAATGATTTTCAGATTCATAATTTCCTTATTTCTCATCTGTTGAACAATTTAATTATCTGTATTTCTTGTCAATAATTTTCATTAATTTTGATCTGTTTAAAAAAGAATTATCTTCTTTTTTTGTATATTTAATTTTTAGGTTCTCGGGGAGGCGTGTGCAGGTTCAACCTGTCAAATTAACGAAAAATGCATCCCAAAGCCTTTTGGACAAAGCGAGTGCGTTTTGTCAGGTGAGATTACAAAATAAATCGTTATTCATTAAAATAAAAGAAATATTGATAAATATACGTTTTGATTATTAATATGGCCGCGTAATTGAAGATTCGGGACATCTTCGGCCATAACCTTTTGATTGGTTTGATTGGCAAGATCTCTTTTGAGTACAAAGACATTTCACCAAGGAATCTTGACCAACTTTTGCATAATTTTAAAATTTAACTTTTGATTGGTTGGTTCTTGCGCTTTTATACTTTGCAAGTGTATTTCTTGCGATACATGCAAGATATTTTCTTGGGTACCAATAATTTTGACCTCTCCATTCGACTTCATCTTGTTGTTACTAGGACGTTCAAATTTTACTTGTATATTCACTTTAACAAGACATTGTTATTCTCTTGAATACCTACAAGTTTTACCCTTTTAGTCTCAGCTTCTATTATATATTGTGCTTTTATTTTCCATAATTTATTGTGACAAACAGTGCACATGCTAAATAGCATAGTCTTACCTTCTAATTGTCAAAAATACATGTATGCTGTATATCGGCACTATGATTTATCTTGAAAAGTAGGTCAAAGCTCAAGGTCAAGCGTCACTAGATCGATAATCATGGTAAAACACAAAAGCCATGGTGCCAAGTAATATACATGTATCTGCAAAATATCAATACCCAGGGATGGGGCCAATTACATAGGAAAGTAATTAATTAAATTACAATTACTTTCCCAAAACCTACAAATAAATTACCCTTACTATTACATGGATTTTGAAATGTAATTAATTAAATTACAATTTCTTTGCAAATGTAATAAATTAAATTACAAAAAAAAATTTAAAAAATGAAAAGGGGCGATATATTTAAACAGCAATTTACTTGAAAAGGGAAAAATGACTGTTAAAATTCTTTTCAAGAAATCTTACAATTAAAATATTTGGTCCAAAAGATCAGAAATCTTTCTTAAATAATATTTAAGAGATGGAGGGGCGGACTATTTTTCATTAATTTAAAATCAGTGTAATTAAATGCAATTGAAATGTAATTGTGAATTACATGTCTTTTTGGAAAGTAATTCATTAAATTACAATTACTTGTAATTAAAAATTTTGCCAATTACACATTACTTTCAATTACATCCAAATCTGTAATTAGATACATTCAATTACCATTACCCCATCCCTGTGCCATACCTCTTAGAGTTCATACAGTTCTTGAGATATAGGGTGTGGTTACAGGTCTTGAGATGTAGAGTGTGACAGACAGACAGACAGACGCCGGGTAAAGCGATCCCTTAGTGCCGCTATGCTCTGAAAGCGACACAAAAATATAAACATGAGCATTGAATATATATCTATATTCATATATTTAACTGGACTGTATAATTTGCAGTACTTCACAACAAGAGGCCCATAGGCCTTATAGGTCACCTGAGTATCACGTAACAACTTTCCAACAGTTGAATTTGGTGCGTGTTTTAAACCAGAGGCCATGAAATTCACAATTTTGAAAGAGGCACCATTGCTTATCACAATTATAAAACTTAGCATACTTACTCTGTTTACTTAATACCAAGAGGCAGATCAAAGTAACAAAGAGAAAATGCACTTCCACTTTATAACCAGTTGTCCACCACACCCCAAAGGAAGCGCTGACCCTGGAGTCACATTATTCAAAATTTTGGAAATTTTATCATAGATTTTATTTGATCATAAATAATTGATTTATGCCAAAGAGCAGATTTCAAAGCATTAATTTATTTTCAGACAATGTATCCCCCCTTCCGATACCCCCGACCCAGGGGGCATGAAATTAACTATTTTGCTAGATGCATTTTTCTTCCTCATCAATGTATAAACTTGGATCATAATCTTAATACCCAGTAGCAAAGGACAAAATTTTAAAAGAATTAATGTATTTTTCACTACACAATCCAAAGAGACCCCCCTTCTTACACCGGATGGCAAAACCCCTGACACAAGGGCCATGAAATTCACAAATTTGGTTGAGGCATTATAACTTTACACAAAATTAGTTTATTTCATACCCAGGAGCAGAGAAGATTTTCAAAGATATAATGCATTTTCATGATATAATAAATAGAGCCCTGCCTTAACACCAGAACCCCTGACCCTTGGGCCATAAAATTCACAATTTTGAATAAGTCACTCTTACTCATCATAACTAACTATGTACTTAGTTAGTGTTATTAATACCCAGGAGCAGAGAAGAAGATTTTCAAAGAATTAATGCATTTTCACTATACAGTCAATAGAGCCCCGCCCTAACACCAGAACCCCTGACCCTGGGGCCATGAAATTCACACTTTTGGTAGAGGCACTCTTGCTCATCATAACTATGTACTTAGTGTTTTTAAAACCCAGGAGCAGAGAAGAAGATTTTGAAAGAACTAATGCATTTTCACTATAAAATCAATAGAGTCCCCCCCTTAACACCAGAACCCCTGACCCTGGGGCCATGAATTTCACAATTTTGGTAGAAGACTCAATGGTTATTACATTCATGCTAACAGTTTAACTGCTTGATGTCCAGGAGTAAAGAAGAAGATTTTGAAAGATTGCATTAATTTTAGTGGTTTTGGCTCCGCCCCTCAGGCCCCAGGGAGACAGGGACCATGAAATTCACATTTTTTGTTCCTCGTCACCCATAGATGCTTTTTGCAAAATCTGGTGGAAATTGGTTACATGTAAGTGTTTGCAGAGAAGAAGTGGAAAATGTTGAAATGTTAACACAGGACGACCGACGCACGACGACAGATAGCAATAGTTACTCAGGTGACCTAAAAAGAGTCGGGAAAGATGTATTTTTATACCATTTTGCCTTTTTTATTACACATTTTGGTGCCATGATAATTTCCCCTTTCAGCTTTTGCTCTTACAGCGGGTTGGACAAGTCTTCCCGAAATTTTTTCAATACATCAAATGCAGTTACTTCCCTGAACTATCACGACATGACGTCATAATAAATTATTAATATATAAATGACATTAATACACTTCCAACTTGAGCAGTCATTTCGAAGAGAGAGTGGTTCAGGGGCCGACTTCATTTGTCACACATTGGCGTACACCAAATTGTGCCGGTCATATGACCGGTGTAAAAGGGCTAATTGCCAAATGAAGTAAACAGGAGAAAAATAAACCCAGCAAAATTATAAGCAATCAAGACCTTTTACTTTTCACACCATGTCGTAGCGAAAAAAGTTGATTAATTTATTTTAAAAAAAAATTGACCTGACGAAGAAAATATTTATATTTTTAGAAAATATTCACAACAGATTTTAAATATATGAATAGATATTTGTTCAAATTGTGCAAACAATTGAAGAACATGTATAAATGGTAAGAAAAAGTAACTGCATTAGCAGTTGTTCGAGCCGTCCGCCATATTTCTAAGACCAACGAATTCCTCGTCGGTATATAATTTTAGACCGCCGAACCTTCCTCGGTCAAATGAAGTAAAGATCTGGGTTACCAAAGGTCAAACGGTGCATTCGGCGTACGCCGGTATGAGAAATGAAGTCCTACTCAGGTCTTGTTTTTCAACCGTATGTAGTGTTTATTGTAAAATTAATGTCCCTTGACTGCCTTTTACGTTTAAGGGTTTTTTAAGTAAATGTCCTTTGTCTAATTTCTTGGTCTAAATTATAAGAGAAGAATATTCTCTTAATAAATCCAATCAGTGGCCGTTCATTTCCTCTGCAGCGGTTGCATATACTGAATTGAAATTTGGTATACATATATATCATAAAAATATCTAGGTCAAATTTTATTTTGGGTACGTTCAAGGAATTTTCGACAGAGTTATGTCCCTTGGACTTAAAAAAAATCTAATTATTTGGGGGAGGGGGGCAGAAGTGTTTTACGAATATCTGTTTTTACAAGTAAAAGAAAGGCCCAAGGGCCTTGAATCGTTCTTCTGATAAATTGTATAATCTATCACTTCTATTTGAAGCCTCTAACTCTAACAAGATGCATGAACTGACAAAGTTTGATGATTCTTAGCCAGTTAGTATAGCTATAAAATACCATAAGTAGGTCACGGTGACCTACTTTTTGATTAGACAATTTCCTGAGGACTCAAGATGCATTAATTGACAAAGATTGATGATTCTAAGCCAATAGTACCTGAGTCCTGAGATATTCAAAAGTAGGTCACTGTGACCTACTTTATGGTCAACATTCTGCAAAAACACAAGATGCATTAACTGACAAAATTTGATGATTCTAAGCCATTAAGTACATCATAGTGAAATGTAGCCATAAATGCTACAAGTAGATCACCTTGACCTACTTTTCAGACGACGTTCTCCAAAAACCCAAGATGCATCAACTAATAAAGTTTGATGATTCTATGCCAATAAGTACCTGAGATAATTAAAAGTAGGTCATTGTGACCTAGTTTTTGGTCGACATTCTCCGAAAACCCATGATGCATAAAATGACCAAAGTTTAGCAATTCTAGGCCAGTAAGTACATGGGATACTTTAATATAGCCATAAAGTTCAAAACTAGGTCACAGTGACCTACATTTTGGTAGACGTCCTCCGAAAACCCAAGTTGCATCAACTGACAAAGTTTGATGATTCTAAGCCAATAAGATAGATACTTAAATATAGCCATAAAATGTCAAAAGTAGATCACCGTGACATACTTTTTGGTCGACATATTCCGAATACCCAAGATGCATCAACTGACAAAACTTGATGATTCTAAGCCTGTAAGTAGGTACCTAAATATTTCCATATTATGTCAAAAGTAGGTCAACGTGACCTACTTTTTGGTCGACATTTTCTGAAGACCCGAAATGCATCAACTGACAAAGTTTGATGTTCATAGGTCTGAAAGTATTCAAAATATGCCATTTAAACAATTTGAAAACAAATGCCCGCAAAATTCAAAAAGTAGGTCACAGTGACGTACTTTTTCTCAAATATGTTTGATAGCCCCAAGATTCATCAACTTACAAGATTTGTTGATTCTAAACCTCTCAGTGTCTGAAATAATGGGATTAAATGTTTTAGAAAATATTAGTCACATAATTCAAAAAGTAGGTCGCGGTGACCTACATTTAAGTTGACGTTGTTCGAGGACCCAAGATGCATCAACTGACAAAGTTTGATGATCATAGGCCTTAAAGTGTCCGAATTATGCCTCCATATCAATTTGAAAATGAAAGCCCGTAAAATTGAAAAAGTAGGTCACCGTGACCAACTTTTGTGTTAACATGATGTGAAGTCTTAAGATGCAGCAATGTACAAGATTTGATGATCCTACGCTAGTCTTTATAGTAAGCGAAGTATCAACGTTCCTATTAAGTGTAAATTATGGTCAACTTTGGAGTGATCTTGAGACCACGTCCTTTGCCCCAGGGTTATGCCTTGAATAATTTTCATTCTTCAACATATCCTGACCCTTGTAAGTAAGGTTATTGAAAATCTGCCCAGTGGTTCTGGAGAAGATGATTTTTTTTAGCAAACAGTACTTTTGGTTTTATTTTCCTGATTATCTCCCCTTGTTTTCGGGTCCAACCCCTAGTTTTAGTATAAATGGTACATGTAGCCCTTTGGCCAAGGATACCCCATGACAAATTTGACAAGGATTGGTCAAGGGGTTCTTGAGTTATGGCCCATATTCTAAAAAGTTTACCCACACCGCACGACGCAAACCGCACAAATGGCAATAGCATTAGCTCTTTGAACCTTTGGCTCAGAAGAGCTAAAAATGTAAAGAAAAATGGTAAAGCACTTACATGTAGTACTAATCCCGGCAGCGATTTATGTGCAGCACTTTAAAAATTATAGATGAGAGTCACGTAATCAACCAGGTAATGTGATATTGCAACATAAGACCCCCCTGTTCCAATTGTTAAGATTTCCCATCATAATAAACATATTGGAATAAAAACGAGTTTGAAGTTTTAGGATTTTTAGACATGCTTTAATGCAAATAAATGCTTCTGAAAGCCTTAACATAGCTACGTTTCCAAATTATTTGCGTTGTGAAGTTTGTTTTTCGTTGTCATGCAGGAAGTCAAGAGAAATATTGATAAAGAGAAACATTTTAATAATTGAAGAGAATTTTAGATAAAAACCAGGAACCGCGTTAGGAAATTTTAGTAAATTATTTTCAATTATTCAAATATTAATCAAGGCCTAGGAACTTTATGTTTTCTATACAAACCCCGGAAAAGGCTCCGGACTGCATACTTTGTTGAATGTATAGAATCAGTTATGCGAAACAAAATAATCTTGTATATATATTTTTTCGTCCCCCGCTTGAAAAGTGGGGGATATTAATTTGGGTCTGTCCGTCTTTCTGTCTGTCTGTAACGCATTCGTTTCCACATGATATCTCGAGAACCCTTTGAGCTTTCGCAATGAAATGTTGCATAGCAACTCCCTGAGGACTAAAGATTTTGATGTCAAAAGGTCAAAGTTCAAGGTCGTAAATTTATACATTCTCTCCGTGTGTAACACTTTCCTTTCCGGGCGATATTTCAAGACGATTTTGAGCTCTTGCAATGTAATTTTATACCAAAACTCCCTAGGACCTCTCTCACCCCTCTCAAAGTGTCCTGCGCCTTTGTTTTATTAGTATTTTTGTATTACATGTCGCTATTTTTAGCACAGGGGCATGAGAAGAGTTATTACGTATAAAACAGTCTCGGTGGACTTTATATTCTTATTACATCTATTAGAACTGTTTAAGGACAGATGATACAAACAAATTTTTTCTTTGAAAAAGATTTAATATCATTTCACAAGTTTAGAAATGTGGATGGTTCTTAGAATTTTTTCTCCTAAGAACTGGAATATGAAAAAGACTTGGAAAATATTAGTAATATTTCAATGAAAAAATAAATGTAGACAAATCACATTCAGTAAAGGTTTACAGGTGAAAATAAATTTCAGAATATGTTATCTTGGCGCTAAAAGTGTAATATAAACCTTAGAAAAATATACCAAGCCAGGTGAATTTTAAGAGGAAGATCAAAATGACAAAAAAATAGCAATATCACATAGGCTGAATTTTACCATTTAGCTTTTCCTTATAAAATTCACCCGGCTTGGTATATTTTTCTTAAGTTTATATTACACTTTTAGCACCATGTTAACATATTCTGGAAATTGTTTTCGCCTGTAAACCTTTACTGAATGTGATTTGTCTATATTTGATTTTTCATTGAAATATTACTAATATTTTCCAAGTCTTTTTCATATTCCAGTTCTTAGGAGAAAAAATTCTAAGAACCATCCACATTTCTAAACTTGTGACATGATATAAAATCTATTTCAAAGAAAAAAATTGTTTGTATCATCTGTCCTTAATAAAGGTTAAATTAGACACCATGTATTGTGCAAAATTTTGACAACATCGAACGGGAATATATACAGTATGTGACTTCATCTTTGCATATCATTTCCATCAGTTTAAAGAGGTTCTGTGGTCTAGTGGTATGTCTCTCGCTTCGTATGTGAGATGTCCCTGGTTTGAATCTTGGACGTTCCATTTTCTTTTTTTTCCGAATTTTTTTTTTAAATGATAGTATTCAGCATGTCAAATGAAAAAGTTATGAGGTTTGGCTTTTACAAACTCATAAAATCATCGTTAGAGTGTGGTAAATATTCCATATAAAAAGAATCTTCTATGCACACAATAAAGAATAAGCAATCAAAACTTTATATCCATACTGGCATATTTCATTTGCTTCAGTATACATTTAATAATTCTACAAATTCAGTCAGGGGGATCCGACTCCCCCCCCCTCCCTCCCCCGAACTGCGCATATTATACTTTTTCCCTAAGCGGGGGACACAAATTCTCTGAATAAGCTTGTTTAATTTCTGATAGAAACGATTGATTATATGTTGTTTTGCGTCCCATTCGAGATTTTCCACTCCTGTGGAGACGTCACCATATAACGTAGTGAAGGACTTCAAATTATACCTCTACTCGGCACTCAGAGTCATTGAGCAGTGAGGGATCTTTATCTTATCAACGCCTGTAGTGAGAATGGACCTCAGCTTTTACGGTCTCAGCAGTGGGGCCCGTAACTTTCACTTTAAGTGCCGAGCGCATGACGAAGGAACAATTGCTACCCACATTTAATCGGTTAAGGTCAGTCGGACCGAGATCCTAACTCGCAAACTCGATCCCTATCACGGAACGAGCGCTCTACTTGTAATGGTACAAAAATCTCTGTACGATCCAGTGCAGCGTTGCTGCTTTAATTTATCACAATTACATAAAATTGTTGTAGAGTTTTAAAGCTCACATGCAGACGAAAAGCTCTTTAACTCAATCTGAAACGTCCAAATATTCTGATACTTTTCGCACGGGATGTTCTCATTCATGGCGTATAAATTTCTTCATATTTCGTTTAACCACCAAACATGAAATGCTAAGCTTGGGAAATTTGACCAGGGGACAAATATTTTTCCGTTTCATTAGTTAATACATTTTAAGCATCTTTGCTGCTCATTTTCGTCACATTTCATCCACCTTTTAAACACCTTTAGAATTTTTTTTTTAAGAAATGTTGCTCTCGTGGCGCAGTGGCTAGAGTGTCAGTCGCGAAGTTAGGAGTCGATCCTTATGTCGCGGGTTCAAATCCGAGTGTGCAACGTGGAGACCGGTCCTTCGATGAGACCGTATATAAACCGAGGTCCCGTGTCGCAGTAGGTGCTGGCACGTGAAAGACCCCTCACTGGAGTAGTGGCCCTAAATGCCGTGTATATGATGCAATTCGTAGCTCTCCACTAACAAGTGGTTGCGTCTCCATGTGAGTGAAAAATTCTCGAGATAGGGTTGCTAAACAACATACAATCAATCAATCTTACTTTTTAGGAAATGTTGAAATTAGTTTAATTGACAGAAATTTTCTTCATCAGATTGTGGAATCCCTGTCGATATAATAAAAAATACCACATGGAATGTACAAAAATGGGAGGGAATAGGAATAAGAAAACGAATGCACATTAAATGCTTGGATTCCTTTGAACAGCGAGGATCCGGAATGATCGTGTGCCATAAAAACGGGACCTGGATAACGGACCTGGTTTGTCAAGGTTTGGAAAAAGGAACATCTGTATATTGTCGCTCTTAAAGTATTTTTCTTTCTTTTTATATTTACCCGGATCCTTATCGAATACAAATAAATATGCTTACTTCTAAGAACAAGAGGACCATGGGCCACACCCCTCACCCGAGCACATTGGCTAAGAAAAAGTAAAAATCGGTTTAGTCTGCACGCTGTGGTTTGGCTTGAATTTAAACTTGAATTCTGAACTTCCTGAATATACTCTACATCAATATAACTTGTGACTTTACTTTTCTTGAACAATTTAAAAGGAATTTTTACTACATATTCCATTGCAGAAATCGCCATTGTCGCCCTTTCCTTCCCCGGGGAGGGAGAATCATAATTTGAACAAACTTTAATCTACCACCTAAGAATAAGTCCAAATCAATATGACTAAACATGGCTTTTTCTGTTCCTAATAGGAGAAATTTTTCCCTACATATTCTTAAGTGATTTAGTTTCAATATCATTTTTCTGAATAGAACCTATAGCCTTTCATACACGAGGGAAGCAGTAATATAAATATCCTGAAATACACAATATTAAGAGAGAAATAATAATGTAGATTCCTGGTTTTTCGCGAGTACTTATTAACGCAAAAGGGATCTGCAATGTCAAATCCCTAGAAAAATATTTTAGAAATGGAAAGTTGATTAAGAGATTCTACTTAGATTTTAGCTGCAAAACTGCAGCTCTCCGAAAACAAATGACAGACTGGAGAGCTACTGTGCCACCCATTGAAAGAAAACTGAACATTGATTTACATAAATGTGGGCTGTTTCTCGATTTATTTCTCAATATTATTATAACTGTCAACTAAAAATATTACTTACCTTGTGTTCCTATCATATTCTTTTACTGTTTCCAGAATAAAACATTCCTTATAATTGTTGTTAACAGCCCTCCTGCCCCTAAAATTGAGATCATTGGAAATTTCGCCTATTTATACTGCTATTTTTGGTTGGCAAGATAATTCGGTCCAGCGCTTCGTACAGAGGTCAACTAGGAGAGTAATTGATAAAAGAGAGGGTTTTTTTTCAATCTAGCTTATTTTGCAGCTGATTTAAGAATTTTGAAAAATTAAAAAAGAACTGAGCGCACTTTTTTGTGCGCAATAAATGGTTGGCACTGTAGCTCTCCAGTCTGTCAATTTTTTTTTTTCTGAGAGCTACAGTTCTGCAGCTGCATTGATTTCAGCACCATGAAAATAAAGGCGAGTAATTTTATTTCGCGTGTGGTTCTTCTAGCTAAACTACGCCATAATGAATTCCAGGAATATATTCAGCAATCTACAATACTATATGATTTCAGTCTGTAACGGTATATTAAAAAGATTTCTAATAAAACTTTCAACCGAGTTTCAAATGATCAATCAATAAGGGAAAGTACTTGTCCCTAGTATAAAAGCAAACTGGCACCATTAAATAATATTCTGAATTATTTTGGAAGCGATTAAAACGGGATAATTTTATTTACTTTCAATGTGACTTATCATGGCTTCCCTGTTCTATAGAAGATTTTCCCTTTATATTCTTATTATAAAACTCATATTCATACTTCTCATTTTGGACGGAAAAATGCACTCATTAAAACGTAGAATGAAAAATCCAATGCAGGAACTATAGACCATAACTATTCTACAAGCATTTCTAGAGCAATTTAAGTAAACTATGCAAGACTTTCTTAATTACATATTAAGAGTAAAGAGGTAAATTTTTTAAGGGTCCTTCTTTTTCAAACCTGCATATATTTCTAAAATCAAAATATATACATGTTTGTTTTTTTTCTGTTTTAGTTCGTATTGCAGCTGATTGCAAGGATCTGCGTAAAAATGGTCACACTAATTCCGGTGTATACCAGATTTACCCGTATGGTACCGACATATTGGCTATCAGAGTTTTCTGTGACATGAAAACAAGGAGAGGCGGGTGGACGGTATCTATGTTTATGAATTAAATTTTAAAATTGGCAAAAGAAAGTTTATTGAAATCTCTCATTCTATCGTACAAAAGATTGTTAGTGGATACGAAACTCACACTCTGAATCTTTTATACACTTATCAAACAGATATTCTTCACTATAAAAGTTAAATGAATAAATAGACGTATTTATTTTGGAAGGTTATACAAAAACGAGTAAAGGGATCCTTAGACTTTGACAGGGACTGGCTGGAGTATAAGAATGGTTTCGGTTCACCGGAACAGGATGTTTGGATAGGTAAATATAAATCCTATTAAAACTGGGCCATTATTCTAATTTCATATTTGATAAGTGATCTATGTATCATGTCAACAAAGGAAATTAAGGTCTCATTTCAAAACAGCATTTGTCAATTCTTATTGATAGTTCCTAAAACATGAAAAATGTTGAAAAGTTAAATGAGACAATGTGAGGAAAAACACAGAACATTTCATTTACCAGAGGGCATTACATTGCTTGTGTTTTGTCCTCTTCCAAGGTGAAACAATAAACTGAACGGTCTTTGAAAAAATTAAATATTTATAGTGGAGGACAAGAGAAAAAGTAAATGTTCTGTCGAATATGATGAACTCTTCCCATGAGCGGTAATCAATAGTTGAAATAGATAAATAATAAAATGATTTTGGGGGAATATTTCTTTAAGAAAATTGTGCATTGCAATACGCCTATTAATTTTTATACAGGAAATGACGTAATTCATCAGTTAACAAAAGGTAACAACTCGTCCCTTTATGTCTCCATCACTCTCCAGAATGGTAAGAGGCTGTACGAGTTGTACGAAAAGTTCGCCATTTCTGACGAAGCAGAGAAGTATAAACTATTTCTAGCGGGGACTGCAGATGGGACCTTAGGTAGGTGACTGGTAGATTGTTAAACATAGTGAGATATATTAACAAATTTGTCACAATGTAAAAACATACGTAGAACAAATGAGACAGAGAGAGAGAGAGAGGAGGGGAATCGTTAAACGTATATATAAAATCAAAGTACTCAGAAGTACAGAAAGCCGGGCTCATTTACAGAGTAGAATGGATTTCTTACATGAATCACGTTAATGGTAAGACACTGACAGTGAGTTTTTCAATCCTAATACCACGGTCCGATTTTGTCAGAATCAGAATAAATCTGGTACCGCAGCTGAATGTAAACAAACAGGCCAGTCTGGTTCCCTCTCCTGCTTTACCTCGTATGTGTAGAGAACTACGGTAACACTGATTATCAAAAATCCTTATGCTAACGAACTATGTTCTTTGACTGATGAAGTTTTCAAAGTCATTACTACTAATGTTTATTTTATATAGATAAAACTTCGTTTTATTTTTGTTGCTTTATTTAGCGTTTGTATTATCTCAAAAGCGGTTGAGAATAAGAACTATATTTTTGCACGTAACTTTAAAATGGCGACTATGGGGTCAACATCCTGCCTTGAACAGGATCACATAAGCCGGCAATTGCTCTTTGAGCAATAAGCCCGGCTAAAAAGATAGTATTCATTTCAACTTTCACGAAGTGGATGAATTGGATTTAACATTTTACATTTTTAGGTCACCTGAGTCACTCCGGTGACCTACTGCCATCCGTGTTTGTCCGTCGTCGTCCGTCGTTCGTCGTCCGTCGTGTGTTAACATTTGAACATTTTCAGCTTCTTCTCTGAAACCGCTAAACCAATTTCAACCAAATTTTGTATACTGCATCTGTGGGTGAAGGGGAACAAAAATTGTGAATTTCATGGTCCCTGCCCCCCTGGGGCCTGAGGGGTGGGGCCAAAACCACTAAAATTAATGCAATCTTTAAAAATCTTCTTC
Organism: Saccostrea cuccullata; assembly: GCF_032062105.1. Lineage (NCBI taxonomy): Eukaryota > Metazoa > Mollusca > Bivalvia > Ostreida > Ostreidae > Saccostrea > Saccostrea cuccullata. The sequence goes on from NW_026936763.1 coordinate 26,447, forward strand.
TTTACTTCTGGACATCAAGCAGTCAAACTGTTTGCATGATTGTAATCAGCAATGAGTCCTCTACCACAATTGTGAAATTCATGGCCCTGGGGTCAGGGGTTCTAGTGTTAGGGCGGGGCTAAATAAGTAGGTAGTGAAAATGCATTATTTCTTTGAAAATCTTCCTCTCTGCTCCTGGGTATTAAATAAAACAACTAAGTACATAGTTATGATGAGCAAGAGTGCCTCTACCAAAATTGTGAATTTTATGGCCCCAGGGTCAGGGGTTGTAGTGTTAGGGCAGGGTTTTATTGATTATATAGTGAAAATACATTAATTCTTTGAAAATCTTCTTCTCTGCTCCTGGGTATTAAATAAACTAACTAAGTATACAGTTATGATGAGCAAGATTGCCTCTACCAAAATTGTGAATTTTATGGCCCCAGCGTCAGGGGTTCTTGTTTTAGGGTGGGGCTCTAATGATTATATAGTGAATGCATGAATTCTTTGAACATCTTATCCTTTGCTCCTGCTAATGATCTAATTACATATTTAAGGCCAGGATTTATTTTATCTTCAGTTTTACAAACCCTCCGCTCAAGGTTTTGAATTTTCAGAAAAAAATAAAAAAAATTTTCTTTCCGATGTCAAATTTGAGTCGGGATCGAGATTTCAAATTTACGAACTCGCACTTCCGGTTTTACGATGAAACGACGGGTAAATAAAGCTAGATCTGAGAAGATAGCTTGGTTTAGTGTAAAATTCATCGATAAGAGTGCCATTCAAAACGTTTCACCCGTTCAAAGGACAAATAAAATGCTGACAACTTTGTTGCACAATGACTTGCTGGTGAGATAATGATGTATTCGTTTCAAAAGTATGTGTCTGTAAATTATTTTCCTCCCCCAGGTTTTAAACTGCCCGTGGTAGCTATTGCATATTGCCAGCGACATTGCTTAGGTCTCTGTTATAGCTTACAGTCCAAGCATTATTCTTCAGAAAAGGGTTGCTTATGCATCAGATGTAATGAATAAAACTATGGGAGAAGTTAAGTCCATTTGAGGAAGAAATAAACAATAACCTGAAGAAATAACAAAAATTCAAGTATTAAAAGGCAAGAATATACAAATATATACAGGCATGTAGTATCATTTGTATCAGCCAGAAAAATTATTTCAAACTTAATTGAAAAAATGTTCACCCTACTCCCCAATACTCTCTGTCTGTTTTCTGATAGGAATTATAATTTTAGGCATCAAGTAAATTTTAGAACAATGTCTACACATTCACCTAACACATATTAAAGCCCGAGATAATAAGCACCGCCCTCAGATTTACCTGGTCTGGATTCCCCCGTCAATGAAATAAATTAAGGTCCATCATTGGGTACTTGAAAATGATTGACATTTAGCTACTAGTCCCTGTGTATATCTTTTTCACCTTGTTTGACACGCGTGGCCACCATCAAATTAACTTTCGGTCTTTTGATGTTTACCGCTAAATTGCCATCCCAATGAGAGGTCATTTCGATGCAAACAATTTTAGCTTGATTATAATTGATTATAATTATCTGCATTACAAACATTAAAAAATGAAAATGATCTCAAAGTGTTTCAATAAAATAAACCAAGATCGTGTAATTTTTTTTTAATGAAAAGTGCATAGGTGGCTGAAATTTTGTGTTTACTCGTAAAAAGATTCTTGGTTTGAGACGCAGCGAAAAAATTACGATGAAAATAAAGGAAAAAATAACCTGGTAACATTTTTATTTTTAACATGAAATGGATAGTAAGGTTGAAAACAAAATATCTGATTAGTAACAACTTCGCCTGGACAATTATTACAGTATTTAGAGTTTCTTTCTTTTCCTTTTCCCTTTTTATAACCGAGCATTTCTTGTTACGTGCTTTCTTACCTCTGTTCAAGGTCACAGGTGTTAAAAATAGTTTTAAAAGAAATACAGAAGTTAGCAATAAATCAAGATTTTGTTGTAAGTTTTTTAATTATAATCTGAATTTACTTATCGATAAAATACACACATTTGTATATAATTCTAACTTAACGAAACAGTCGTTATGGCGAATTTTTCACAAGATACAGAATGTCTATTTGCTAAAAATAGGACCACGCGGCTTTTTATACAAACGGGAAGTAACTGTTTCTATTTGACCGTGATTGAAGATCTAATTGCTACGATATTTACGATAATTATGAATAGTTTTTAAGATTTTGAAAGGGACAGGCAAGGATGAGTCTTTTACTGTTGAATTTATACCTGCATTTCATTATATTTCTTTTAACAACGAACTCAAGTCATTGCTGCTGTGACAAACAATATGACGTACATACCGTAGATTTTTTTTTTTTTTTACAAAAGTCGACCGGTGAGATTTCTGCTTGTTTTAATATTTATTATGTCAGAAATTATGGAATTTTACAATGATCATTTATTATTACTAATGATATTTTTTATTCACGATGTCGAGATCTACTAATTTTACATGTATGATGAACAGTAGGCCAGCAAGCTGTACAGGTAATACTCATTGACTTCCTGTGTATACTGTTTGTGTATAGGGATTAGCGCTTCCCACGGTCTGCACGACCATCAATGCCTCGGGGTACCACGCTCGTAAAATTTAGTCCCTCCCCTTACCTGAGAAAACCGTACAGTTAAAAATCTCGGCCTTTAAAAAAATGAAGATATATTGAAAGACTTTTAAAGAATTGATTTTTTAAAATATATTTTGATCAACATCACAAAATTTATATAACTGGCCCAAACTGGCAGATGATGAAATAAGCAATTAAATGTTCTACTTTCCTATTTGTAAGCATTATGTGTCCAGTGGTAAGGAGCCTATTAGGATAGCATAAAAAAGAATGTACAAATGTTAATAATTGATTTATCAAAAAATTTTTTTTTATATTTCCTTCTCCTTCTGGACTTTTTTATTCTCATGTTCATAACTAAACCTAAACATAAAAAAATGCTGGCCTTATAATGAAGAAAGGGACCTCTTTCAAAATAGATAATTTCAGGGCCTCTGGGTCAGGGGTACCAGGGGGGTACTTTGACTAAAAATAAATTAATGCTTTGAAATCTGCCGTTTGATAAGCAATGGTGCCTCTTTCAAAATTTGTGAATTTCATGGCTTTTGTATTAAAACACGAACCAAATACAATCGCTGGAAAGTTGTTTCATGATACTCAGGTGACCTATAAGGCCCGTGGGCCTCTTGTTGTAATGTAACATTTATACACACTTCACTTTATTTTAATTCCTATGCTATGGTGAATCGACTTATGTTCCTAGAAATTTAATTTTCGTTGATTTTATGGTATGATGACACCCATTAAATCAACCCCTCTGTGCAAAATTTCAAAAAATCAACGCTCAGAAATTTATTCACTGCGAAATCAAATTCCTTCGAACAAATAAATCCTTGAAAATTAGACTCCAACAACAAATGTGACCGCGACTGGGAAAAAGGGTCCAGATGCGGCACACTTCATAATGAGAAATCGGCGATAGTTCTGAACGTTTGCGTCACAATCAAAAAAAAAAAAAAAAAGCGTGAAAAAAATTATGCAGTACACGTGCTTCTGAAAAAGTTTATCTCGTATTTTTAAAGTGTTAATTATGAAACTGAAATAGATGACTGTTATAATGAATTTGTTGTAATGTTTTGCAATATATTATATAACGGTATTTTTTGTTTTAATTCGAATTTACCGCGGATTTTAAAGAGCAATAACTCTGTCCAAAACATTAGACGTGTTTACATTTCTGGTTGAGAACAGATTGAAAGTGAAAGTCACGTATGTAAACTGGAAATGTAGGCTAGTGCTAAACATGAGCCAAACTTCCACATCAACATCGATAAGTATATCATCCGAAATTGTTCTTTATCAAGGTGGTGATTTTTTAGAAGATATCTAGAGCGTGTGGATGAATTGTATTTCTCTAAACTTGTTGCTCTAAAAGCTAACGTGCGCGACAGACAGTTTTTGTGATCTGTCAATCTTGCAAGTGACAGCGATAAGATACGAGTGATTTTTGTGATTTAAACTATGATTCTTACTCTGAAAGTGACAATGACAACAATGATGGAGATGTATATATACCGAATGAAGTTAATGACATCGACACGAAGGAATACATAATCCGTTCCAAATTTCATCAACTTTCTACAGTTTCTAATATGAATGATGAGGAAAAGGAAGAAACCCTTTCTACATACACGCAGCATGTTTCCCAAGCTAAACAGCAAAGGGACTACTACAGACACCAGTGTACCACCAGCAAGGAAGCGTTCGTTTCTTTACCAGAGGAATGTAAACAAACTGGTAAGTTAAAATTTTATTGCAAAATTATTTTTTTTCCTTTAGTGTATAGTTGCCATTATGCTTTAATAGTACTTTCCATCATTAGCATTAAATGAATATTAAAGTATTATTATATGTACCTGGATTTTAGTATTATCAGCCTGTGTAGCTCAATGGGTAGAACACCTGACCAGGGGTCAAGGGTTCAATTCCAGCCATGCATTTTCTCCTCTTTTATCTATTTATAGCCAAAGTGTTAGCAGAAATTAAATGTCTTTGTTCATGAAATGGTAAATACCATGAATAATTGTCAATGCATACAAATGATCATGAACATGATGAATGATTTATTTTATTCAATGAAATGCTCCATGCTCAGTTAAATTGATATGGAAATGTTCTATACCTGGGACTATGCACAATAAGTGCATTTTCCTCCTCATGTCCAACAAGTGGGACCAATATTTTTCAAGACGCCCCGGAAATGCAATGTGTTTGGTGTATGTTGTGAGGGTTCAGGCATGTTAATTCATAAGTCGTGATATATTGCTTACTTCTTTAATTCGTTCAGAAATAACTGTACAATCTGTAATTCTTGTAAGAATTTTATGAATTACCTTTTATGTGGAAATCAAATATTTGATGAAACAGTAAAATCTAAAATACATGTAAAGTAGGATACTATTTCAAATATAGAATAATATGAGACTGATTCTGAATAAAACAATTTTAGTTATTATGAATTCTATTAAATATAGTTGTAGCAAAATATTAACACAATCCTATTTTTGTCATATTAATGCATGTATGTGAGGTAAATAAACAAGTCAATGATTGAGTTACATGTACTTAGTTCTGATTAAAATTTTTGTTTTTACTTATATGGCAGGAAATCAAGTGTTCTACTTGATTGATGAGGCTGAGAACACTAGGGCAGAACACAGGGAAGGGTTCTAATTCTGTCATAAGTATGGTTCACCTTTACTTTTACTTTTTTCAGTACCATGGATATGGAGAAAAAACAGCATCCATTCATTTTGACAACTGCAGTGGGCAAAACAAAAACAACTTGTCTTATGGTATGCTCTCTGGAGAGTTCCTGTAGGTAAGTGTACATTATAATGAAAAATATTGAATTGTAATAATTAAAAATTGTACCCTGTAAACATGGTAAAAGCATTGTTTGTTATTCAGTATCTTCAATGCCCAAAGTGGCAGGAGACACTAAATTTTGATCCTGATTGGCAATTTGGAGTCTGGAAAGTAAAATGGCATCCCTCCACAGCAGAAACCTTGAATGATATAGCAGACACAGTCCGTCATTCATTCCGCAAAGGCCATAACATTCCTCAGCCCATGTCAGATCCACAAACGCCTGTGCAGTTTAGGGACTGGAAGTCTAATCTTGAACAGTTCTTTAAACCTTTGAAAAACATTCAAGGCTATCATCATTTCCGAGTAAGTGCTGAGACTCCTGGTGTTGTTGAATGTAAGGAACTCTGTAATTCTGTTCCTCTGTGTGTCAATCCCTGAAAGATCAGAATATCCTTCCCAGCACCAGCACCTGGTCTTGAGCCCAAGAGGCAATGGTACCTATATGAGGAAATTTGTGAACATTGTCGATCACTCTCAGCTAAAGACACATCCTGTCCAAAACCAGTTGTACCAAAGAAAGAGGTGAAAGTTTATTCACCTGATCATTCCACGTCACATTGAGGAAAAGGAAAAGTCTTCTCCTTAGATGAAGGGGAAGATTATTATGTAAGAAAGATTAGAAGTAAAATGTATACTGTTACATGTAGTTCCTATTGTATTACTCCCAGTAATATGTTACATTGATGTACTTTTCTGCTAGTCGAATTTCATTACTTTAAAACATTTGTTAGAATTAGGACTTTTAACCAACATTTACATAAGCTGTGTCCTATGAGTAGTATTACATCTCAATAGTTTAAAAAATGTGTAGCAATATGAAAATTGTTAACTGATGTTTGCACCTCCTCTGTGATATTTTCCGTTAAATGCATTTTGAATATATTTAGTAGCAAAAAATATTACAAAGCTTTGTCAAAAAATGACAAAAAGGATTTTTTTAAATTTTATTTTCAAGGGATACAATTTTCAAACTACCCCCTAAAAATGTAATATTTTTACAATCTTTATACTGTATACTGTTGATAATGTTAAGAAAGTACAGATGCATACATCTGTAATATCATCAGTACATTATAATGTACATGTTTGCTTATTCAGTGTCTGATTTAAAAATAGTGATCTGCTATTCAAATTTTTAGCTCACCTGAGCCGAAGGCTCAAGTGAGCTTTCTGATCAAAATTTGTCCGTTGTCTGTCGTCGTCGTTGTAGTAGTTGTCGTTGTCGTCGTCGTAAACTTTTCACATTTTCATCTTCTTCTCAAGAACCACTGGGCCAATTTTAACCAAACTTGGCACAAAGTATCCTTGGATGAAGGGGAATCAAGTTTGTTCAAATGAAGGGCCACGCCCTTTTCCAAGGGGAGATAATTATGAATAAGAGAAAAATTAATGGCATTTTTAAAAAATCTTCTCAAGAATCACTGGGCCAGGAAAGGTGAAACTTATGTGGAATCATCCTCAGGTAGTGTAGATTCAAGTTTGTTCAAATCATAACCCCCGGGGCAAAGGTGGGGTCAAAATGGCCGACCCAAGTTTTACATAGGAATATATAGGAAAAATCTTTAAAAATCTTCTTCTCAAGAACCACTGGGTCAGGAAAGGTGAAACTCATGTGGAATCATCCTTAGGTAGTGTAGATTCAAGTTTGTTCAAATCATGATCCCCGGGGCAAGGGTGGGGCCAAAATGGCTGACCCAAGTTTTACATAGGAATATATAGGAAAAATCTTTAAAAATCTTCTCCAGAACCAATGGGCCAGGAAAGGTGAAACTCAAGTGGAATTCTCCTCAGGTAGTGTAGATTCAAGTTTGTTCAAATCATGACCCCCAGGGCAAGGGTGGGGCCAAAATGGCCGACCCAAGTTTCACATAGGAATATATAGGAAAAATCTTTTAAAATTTTCTTCTCCAGAACCACTGGGCCAGGAAAGATGAAACTCATGTGGAATCATCCTTAGGTAGTGTAGATTCAAGTTTGTTCAAATCATGACCCCCGGGGCTAGGATGGGGCCAAAATGGCCGACCCAAGTTTTACATAGGAATATATAGGTAAAATCTTTAAAAATCTTCTTCTCCAGAACCACTAAGCCAGGAAAGACGAAAATCATGTGGAATCGTCCTCAGGTAGTGTAGATTCAAGATTGTTCAAATCATGACCCCCAGGACAAGGTGGGGCCAAAATGGCCGACCCAAGTTTCACATAGGAATATATAAGAAAAATCTTTAAAAATCTTCTTCTCAAGAACCACTGGGCCAGGAAAGGTGAAACTCAAGTGGAATTATCCTCAGATAGTGTAGATACAAGTTTTTTCAAATGATGACCCCTGGGGCTAGGGTGGGGCCAAATGGCCGACCCAAGTTTTACATAGGAATATGTAGGAAAAAATCTTTTAAAATCTTCTTCTCCAGAACCACTGGGCCAGGAAAGATGAAATTCATGTGGAATCATCCTCAGGTAGTGTAAATTTAAGTTTGTTCAAATCATGACCCCTGGGGCTAGGGTGGGGCCAAAATGGCCCACCCAAGTTTTACATAGGGATATATATAGGGAAACCTTTTAAAATCTTCTTTAGTGTTACTTACATGGAATCATCCTCAGGTAGTGTAGATTCTAGTTTGTTCAAATGATGAACACCTGGGGGGGGGGGTTAAATTAAAGCCCGATGTGCTCAGGTGAGCGCTGTGGCCCATGGGCCTCTTGTTTTGTGATTTTGTTTACAGCTGTCAAAAAACCTCTGTCATTCTGTATTTTATGTGATATCTGGTGTATTTTGTCATAACTACAAATATTAACTTTTTTAGGTCACCTGAGTAACTCAGGTGACCTATTGCTATCTGTTTTCGTCCGTCGTCGTGCGTCGTGCGTCGTGTGTCGTGTGTTAACATTTGAACATTTTCAGCCTTCTTCTCTGAAACCACTGAACCAATTTCAACCAAATTTGGTATGCAGCATCTATGGATGAAGTGGAACAAAAATTGTGAATTTCATGGTCCCCGCCCCCCTGAGGCCTGAGGGGTGGGGCCAAAACCACTAAAATTATTGCAATCTTTAAAAATCTTCTTCTTTACTCCTGGACATCAAGCAGGCAAACTGTTAGCATGAATGTAATAAGCATTGAGTCCTCTACCAAAATTGTGAAATTCATGGCCCCAGGGTCAGGGGTTCTAGTGCTAGGGCGCGGCTATGTAGATTATATAGTGAAAATGCATTATTTCTTTGGAAATCTTCTTCTCTGCTTCTGTATATTAGATAAACTAACTAAGTACATAGTTATGATAAGCAAGAGTGCCTCTTCCAGATTTGTGAATTTTATGGCCCCAGGGTCAGGGGTTCTGGTGTTAGGGCGGGGCTCTATAGATTATATAGTGAAAATGCATTTATTCTTTGAAAATCTTCTTCTCTGCTTCTGGGTTTCAAATAAACTAACTAAGTACATAGTTATGATGAGTAAGAGTGCCTTTTCCAGATTTGTGAATTTTATAGCCCCAGGGTCAGGGGTTCTAGTGTTAGGGGGGAGGGGCTCTATAGATTATATAGTGAAAATGCATTTATTCTTTGAAAATCTTCTTCTCTGCTTCTGGGTTTTAAATAAACTAACTAAGTACATAGTTATGATGAGCAAGAGTGCCTCTTCCAGATTTGTGAATTTTATGGCCCCAGGGTCAGGGGTTCTGGTGTTAGGGTGGGGCTCTTTAGATTATATAGTGAAAATGCATTTATTCTTTGAAAATCTTCCTCTCTGCTTCTGAGTATTGAATAAACTAATTAAGCACAAAGTTATGATGAGCAAAAGTGCCCTTTCCAAAATTGTAAATTTATAGCCCCAGGGTCAGGAGTTCCAGTGTTAAGGAGGGGCTCTATTGATTATATAGTGAAAATGCATTTATTCTTTGAAAATCTTTTCTCTGCTTCTGGGTTTTAAATAAACTAACTGAATACATAGTTATGATGAGCAAGAGTGCCTCTTCCAGATTTGAGAATTTTATGGCGCCAGGGTCAGGGATTCTGGTGTTAGGGCGGGGCTCTATAGATTATATAGTGAAAATGCATTTATTCTTTGAAAATCTTCTTCTCTGCTTCTGAGTATTAAATAAACTAGCTAAGTACATAGTTATGATGAGAAATAGTGCCTCTTCCAGATTTGTGATTTTTATTGCCCCAGGGTCAGGGGTTCTGGTGTTAGGGCGGGGCTCTATAGAATATAAAGTGAAAATGCATTTATTCTCTGAAAATCTTCTCTGCTTCTTAGTATTAAATAAACTAATTAAGCACAAAGTTATGATGAGCAAGAGTGCCTTTTCCAAAATTGTAAATTTTATAGCCCCCGAGTCAGGGGTTCTAGTGTTAGGGCGGGCTCTATAGATTATATAGTGAAAATGTATTTATTCTTGAAAATCTTCTCTGCTTCTGAGTATTAATCAAACTAACTAAGCACATTGTGTTGATAAGCAAAAGTGCCTTTTCCAAAATTGTGAATTTTATTGCCCCAGAATCAGGGGTTCAGGTGTTAGGGCTCTTTTGATTATTCAGTAAAAATACATTAATTCTTTGAAAATATTTTCCTTTGCTTCTGGGTTTATGCCAATGATCCAAGTATATATATTTATGATGAAGAAAGGTGCATCTAGCAAAATGATTATTTTTTATGCCCCCCCCCCCTCCTGGGTCAAGGGGTGGGGGGGGGTTACATAGTCTGAAAACAAATTTATGCTTTGAAATCTGCTCTTTGGTATTAATCAACAATTTTATGATAAAATTTGCAAAATTTTGAAATATGTGGCCTCAGGGTCAGTGGTTCTTTTGGGGTGAGGTGCACAACTGGTTAAAAAGTGGAAGAACATTTTCTCTTTGTAACTCTGATCTACCTCTGGGTATTGAATAAGTAGAGTAAGCATGCTAGGTTTTTAAATTATGATAAGCAATGATGCCTCTTTCAAAATTGTGAATTGTGAATTTCATGGCCTCTGGTTTAAAACATGAACCAAATTTAATTGTTTGAAAGTTGTTACACAATACTCAGGTGACCTATAAGGCCCGTGGGCCTCTTGTTGTTATTTTGGAATGTAATTTCAATTTGCATATTTATCTTTTATTGCAAATAAATGGTTGGATTATTTTTTTCATTATGCATGTTTTCTTCCCTTTCTCTCTTTGGTCATCGATGCCTTTAAGATAATAAGTCAGTCTTCTGAATCAAATTCAATTGTTTCAACAGTCACATATCATAAGTAAGAATAACAGTATATTTAATGATTCAATGATTTAATGATTCAATTAATTAATTTTCATCATACCTAGGCAAAATTTTAAGAAGAGTTTGAATAAAAAGAAGAGATTGTTCTTAATACACCAGTAGAATGTTGAGATATGTTTGATTTTCTAATAACGACGTTACGGTAACGTCACTGACGTTATGAAATGACTGGAAGATATGCCTGCATACCTGGGCCTGTATCTTCTTTATTTTCAATGATATTTGCATGAAATTTTGAATTTGTGTTATTCAAAGTGTCCTGATTTAAAAAAGACATTAAAATTAATTTCGATTTTATAATCATCTGGACCCTTTTTCCCAGTCGCGGTCACATTTAATGTGTTTCGCAAAACTGAATGATATCAATTATGGTCATCTTGGAATCGATGAGTTCAGATGAACAAAAAATTCGGCCTTTTGATACGTTCTTATAAATTCTGAACACGCAGTGGCTCTCTTTAATACATTGAGTGGCTGACGTTAAAACTTGTCATTAGGCTATTTATAAGGGACATACCTCCAATGACCTGTCAGATCTTGTAAATCCTTTAATCAAATCTGTTCATAAAACATCTTCATTCCTGCGCACACCACGTACGTATCACTAACAAACCGTTCGACAAATACCTTAAATTCATCAAATTTAAGTTCATATAATGGAAAAAAGGATGTCTTATTGGTGCGTTTTTTAGGACTTACAGTAAATGATGCCAAAAATTCTTTTTCAAATATCAAGAATGTGTAAATGATCTATGATGTTCAAAATGTTACATTTCTGCAATTAACCTTGTAACCTATTCACATGTGAACTTTCGAGGATAATTTGTCGACTTACTGTTCCTTTGTACAACGTCTCTAAGGTGACTGTTTAGTATTGCCGTTTATTCCACTTTTGTACTCAAAAACATATACTTGTAGCTTTACAGTGGCCAAGAAGGTCGAACAAAAGTATAATTTAACAAAGGAATAGATTTATCCAAAGCATGAAGCTGTCTAATGTCATTTTGTTTTAATTCTACAGGTGACAGTATGATGAACACTGGGTATCCTGCGGGTGACCTTTCTGGGATGTATTTCTCTACTAAAGACAAAGATAACGATGAGTACATCTTTGGAAGCTGTGCTGCTACCCGTGAAGGAGGCTGGTGGTTCAACAACTGTTGCCGCGCCTTCCTGAACGGTCCCTGGTATCCAGATAGCTGGTATAGCCCTTGGTATCCCAAAATTGAATACGGCGCATTCATCAAGGGGACACTAATGATGATCAGACGTCATTAGGTAACAGAATTTATTGCAAAAACATTCTAAATCTTTGTTGGATAAGTTCAATTTACCGTGGCTTATAGCCTGGTACGAAAATGATAAGTTCCTCATGCAGTAAAATGGCATCTGGCCTGCAAGAGCGCCTTTTAATTTTAACAAGTAGAATTTTTTTCATATATTCGACGATAGACTATTTTGAAATACGCTCTCTGAATATAGACTTTAGTCTTTTAATATTTTATTTTCTTACTTTTTTAGATTATGATTTTAAAAAGGACGTCATAAAGACTTTCGAAATAATATCCACGGAAGAATATTTTACATCTGGACTGAGAGAGACAATTGAAGTTTAATCTTTTTATCTAATTTTTCTTGCATTAAATTAACTTCTGATGTGTTTTTAATAAAAGTGAATTCAAAAATATTTTGTTCTTAATCCGAAAATCTGCTGTATGGACATACCTAGATAACTGATGAATGGAAGAACACTATATTACGTATGAAGCATTGTTACAACGCTCTTTGAAAAATTTTTTCAAAGTGCGTTAAATTTGGGACTAAGCTATAACGCACTTTGAAAAAATTAATTTTTTCTCAAAGTGCGTTGATATCGACCATATTGACGCACTTTGAAAAAAAAATGTAGATTGATAAATATTCTTACAAATAATCGGTTGATAAATAACAGATCCTGGATGGATAACTTTTTTATGATGAAGTCACTTCAAGACCTGAGAAGTTGACGTTTTAAATATTTGAGATTTTGATAAAATAAAAGGGAAAAGGGTCTTGAAAAAAAGAGTGACGATTGTTTAAGATCATTAATTCGTTTCTTTCTTTAAATTCTAGTCTTTGATAAGTATATGTAAAGGTGTAAAGGGGGCACTAACAGTGGACAGCTTAAAGCAACTTAGCATTTATCATAATAAAAAGGGGGCAATTTGATTGTTCAAAACTATGAAAATTCTATCTCTCTCATACGTTTTACTGTACCTCAATATTTCTAGTTTTCATCTGTTTTAATTAACTCATTTAATATTGAAAGTTTTCAACGTCATACCAGTTAGGTAAATACATAATTATATATAAATGTTTTGAGTATAGCATAGACATCGAGACCGGGCAATGGGTCAGGGGAGGAGGGGTTTAGCCCCCCACTTATTCTAGAAAGATATATATATATATATATATATATATATCGTATAAGCATTGAAAATGCAGCTTACCCTTTTTGGGTTTATTGCTCCCCTCCCCCGTTTGTTACCGACACCTATGTATTCAAAAGATAAAGATTTGGACTGAGGGATCTTATACCCGTCTTCTCCTTTTTTCGACGTGAGTTAATCAATTCATAAGTTTTTTGAAAGATAAATAACAAATGAAATCTTTCCATTACTAAAATATGATTTAATTTTTTTTTCAAAGTGCGTTGAGTTGGTCCCAATTATAACGCACTTTGAAAAATTTTTTCAAAGTGCGTTGATTTTGTCCCAATTTTAATGCACTTTGAACATTTTTTTCAAAGTGCGTAATTTATTCAAAGTGCGTTGCCACAAAGCATATTGTCTAAGGACTCCCTAAAGTAAAAATAACTACGGAAATAACCAACGACTTATATTACATAATCGCGTACATCCCGTGTTACAATATAGACATGTACATACACGATTCATGTTTATTACACAATAATCACGTAGACATCTGTGTTATAGCAATTCAAAGGCGGATCCAGCGATTTTCAACATAAGGACACGACTCGTTTATTCCGTTTTAGAAAATACATAGAATTAGACAAAATTGAAAGTTTTCAGTTATTCTTACTTTTGACGGTCGATCATAGACCGTGACAAGGGTCGATGTGAAGTCATTAATATACAATTATTGCTCTTTTTTGAGGTCAATATAATGATTTAATAATATTAAATATTGTACTCCTCAGATGTATAAATCATTCTACTGACCGAAAGACAGCAATAATTATTTTATGATTCACTGATAACATGATACAGCTCTTTACTTGTTTGCATTTAATCAAGTCCTAACCAAACACAAGAGAGAAGCAGAATTAAAATTAAAATGTAAATTAAAGAACCTTACCAGTTGTATCTATTTGAAATGTTTTTTTTTATCTATTTTAGTTGCCATGAAAAAAAGATATAGTGTCAGTGTTTTTACAGAATAGATTTTGAAAGGGAGAAGTATTATCAGGGAAAACTGACAGCGAAAAAAAGTAAAATTTGTAGTTCAGTAAAAGTGTTGGATAAGGTCTCTTCATCCCCTCTTACATTGTACCACCCTCACCCTACAGTATATATTCGCTTCTGTTTTGTTCACATGAAAAAAGCCACAGTCGTTTAAAAAGCTTAAAAAGCTTTCCAAAACAATTTGTATCAATTTGGAATTTCCTGATCTTAAGTTAGAACAATGTAGAGAAAATAAATCCTTGTATTCACATGGAACGTCACGTGCAGGTAAGTATAATATGGTATTCCTTCCACATAGTTGGATCTCAGCCAATCAGAAAGATAGGAATTATTCAATCATATAATAATATAGATGATTCGAGATAATGTATTCCTTGTGACAAGACCTTTCTTTGGGTACTACCAAAGTTGACCTTTTCACCTTGGAGTTTGACCCACTTTTACGTTAAAAATCCGAACTTTTAATTTGGACATAACTTTTGAATGGTATAAACAAGGACTTTCATATTTCACATATGTATTCCTTGTGGTAAGGCCTTTCGTTAGATAAAATAACCTTGACCTATTGGCCTTGACGATTTCTGTACTTGTGAAAAAACTTTAACCTTGGCTATAACTTTTGAACGGTAAGAGATAGGGCTTTCATACTTCACGTAGGTAATTAATGTGAGAAGTTCTTTAATTGGATACAAAGAACTTTGACCTTTTGACCTTGACGTTTGACCTACTTTTAAAAAACATACCTTATCCACAACTTTTAAAGGGTAAGGGTTAGTGCTTTCATACTGCATATATTTAACCCTTGTGACAAAATCTTTCATTGGATATCAAAAACTTTTACCCTTTGACCTTGGCCTTGGAGTTTGACGTAATTTTTAAAAACTTGAACCTTGGTAATAACTTTTGAACGATATATACTAGGACTTTTATATTTCACATATACATTGTTTATGGCAAGACCTTTCATAGGATACCAACAACTTTGATGTCTTGACCTTGGAGATTTCTGTACTTCTGAAAAAAACTATTACCTTGACCATAACTTTTGAATGGTAAGGGCTGGGGCTTTCATACTTCAGATATGTAATCCTTGTGCAAAGACCTTTTCATTAGATACCATGAACTTTGACCCTTTGACCTTGGAGTTTAACCTACATTTAAAAACAAACCCTGACCATAACTTTCAAAGGGTTATTGCTACGGCTTTCATGTTTCAAATATTTAACCTTGTGACAGGGCCTTTCCTTGGATATCATGAATGACCTTGACCTTCGGGTAATAATATATTAAGTTTGCATTTAAGAAAAGTTTAATCTTCGCTATGTTGCCAAAGGAGTCATCAGTGTTTTACAAACACATCTTGTTTCTTATCTTGAAAACAAATATGGCTTTCATATGCATTGACATGTGCATTACCCGTGACAATATATTTCCAAGCATCCTGATTTGTGACCCATTGACCTTGACCTAATCTAATCTAATCATTTATTGAATTAAGTATTGTAGGCCACCGGCCCAAAGTACATTCATATTTTACAATGTTATATTTACAATTTTAGATCAGGCTTACCAGGTATACAATATGGAAACATGTAGACTATACTTATAAATTATCACATATTAAATTCTCAATGAACTTTTCCCTCTCTTTAAAAGCTAAAAAGGTAAATTTTGCGACATCATTTAACACTGCATCATTTCCATATATAAGCATATTCACAGTGTTTTTATAAAATCTTAAGTGTTTCAAAATATTACAGATTACTCTAATATCCATATATAATTCACAATTTTCTACAAAGTGCTTTTCATTTTCAATACAATTTTTATTTGCTATTTGACAGAAAAGACAAAATCTATTTTCTCTAGGAATACCTTTAAATCGACCATGTTCAATTTCCAAACAATGACTAGAGGTTCTTAATTTACAAAGTGATTCTCTGAAAGATACATTGTTTATGACATCTAGATACCTTTCCGGTTCAAAAAGAATTTTGAATTTACAATAAAAATCCAGTTTACTATAAGAGCTCAATGAAGAGTGCCATTCTTGCATATAGTTATCCTGAACTCTTTGTACAAACTCTTTTAAAAATAATACATTATCCCCTACACCTTGATAAAGCCATACTTAGTGGAATCCATACCTACATAACATTGACTTCACTTCTGACGCCCAGTTACCTCTAATTCTACCTACATTATTTAACTGTAGTAAAAATAAGTAACATCTTCTTGGATATCTATCATCTTCCATACAAAGTATCTTTAACCAATATGTAATAAATTTTTTAAAGTACTTTACCATTAGAGGATATCTCCCTAGTTCTCCTAGTACAACTATTTCAGGTGTATTGTTCTTGAGTCTTAAAACTCTTCTACAAAACTTTGTATGTATAGATTCGATACATTTCGATAACTCATACCCCCATATTTCAGCACCATAAGTCAAAATAGGTACAATCATTCTATCAAAAATGCAAAAGATTTGTTTATATGATGCATTGTACATCTTCATAAATTTATATATAATAAACAATGCTTTTTCTGCTGACACACACAGAGACATCTTTGTCAGTTCCCATGACATTGTACTTGTAAAATATAACCCTAGGTATTTGTAAAATGATACAATTTCAATTTCTCTTCCATCAAAAAACCATTTCTCTGTAAACACCATGATCGTTGATTATTGTAAATTAATTTTCATGCCATATTTGTAGCAAAATTTTTCTAAGGCTTTAATTTGATTTTGTAAGTTAATAACAGTATCCGCAAAGTTAACTACATCATCACCAAAAAGTAACTGCATAGTAAATGTTAGGATATGTCTCATCAATGTATATGCCTTTACATTCCATTGATTCTAATAATTCTGTTAGTTCCCCAATAAACATGATAAATAATAAAGGACTTAACATGCAACCCTGTCTTGTACCTATATTACATTGAAAAAAGTCTGAAATAAGATTTTGATTTCTAATACATGATGTTAATTTGGGAATGCATTGACTTTAAAAGCAATAAAATATTTGTACTGACTCCTTTCTTGAATAGTGTATACAATAAAATATGTTGTTGAACACAATCAAAAGCTTTTGAAAAATCTATAAACATGCAATACATTCTACCTTTGCTTTTACTAATATATTTATAAACACTTGCTTGAAGAACAAAGCAATTATCAATAGTAGAACGTGTCTGTCTAAAACCAGACTGTTGTTCAAACAATACTCCTTCATATTCTGCCCAACAAGTTAATCTGTTATTCAAAATTTTAGTAAAAATTTTACTGATGACATTCAATAATGATATTCCTCTATCATTTTCTGTTATATTCTTATCTCCACTCTTGTACATAGGGCATATAATAGCTTTACCCCATTCACTTGGAAAAATACCTGTTTCTAATATAATGTTAAATAATTTTACAAAGTATTGTGATAATTGATCAAGAGAGTTTTTATAAATTTCTGTCACTAAACCATCAATTCCTGGCGCTTTATTATTCTTCATTTCACTGACCTTGACCTTCAAGATTGACCTTATTTTAAAACAATCAACTTCAGTGATATTTGCTAAATGACATGTAGGGCGTTCATATTTGAGACAATATGTCATTAAAAAAGTGCTTCGCCACAGCATGATACGCCCGTCAAATATTGTTCAATAATCATAATTTGGTTAGGGTGCAAGAAAAACAGGTAACCTTAAGTAACAGATTGACACAGATTTCAATGATCTTATTTCCCATTTCTTATGTTTAAGATATTGTACATACATCTCTATGAGACTTACAGTGTAGGGATTAATTATAACAAATAATACATCATATAATTCTAAACTGGCTGTGTTAGAGCTTAACAAATATCAGTAGTAAGGGGGACAGAGAACAGTCAGTCTCCAGTCAGGAAGACGTCATTGGTTTTTCCAGACCCCACCCACAAAGGTCAAAATAGAGGTCACAGTCAAGGGTGGAGTCTACAGCCAATGACGTCATGGATTAATTTAGTGCAAAGAATGACACTGACGCTGATGCCATGGGATTTTCCAAACATACCTCACGGTCACCCGAGTTTGCTTAGCAACACTCAAAGGATTAGTTCACATAGCAACAGTTGAAGGATGATACCATAAATATCTGCTATCAGGGTCACCTTAGTTCACATAGCAACAGTTGAAGGATCATACTGAAACGGTTGGGAGTTATCTCCCTTGTGTCATATTGTATAATCAATAAATAATTGTAAATAATGTAATTAACTGGTTAATTGATTAAATGGTTTTACAAGAAAGGATGTTTTATAAATAAAAAGACACTGAAAACAATTGTTAGTTAAGATGAGCAAAGTATGCTCGGAAACGTATTCCTGCATAATTAGCCACTAAAAAGTATTACTGCTAAGATTATATAAGTAGGCAAATGGCCAGTGGGGTAGGTGTCTATACACTTCGTTATAAAGTTGACGAAGACGAATCTCTGACTGAAAAGTGATTGAGAATTGTAAGCTCACAGTATAGCCAAAGTAGTCTACAAGTAAGAGGAGATACTTGTAGCATAGGTCGAGAAAACCTTGTGTAGGCAGTAGACGTGTACAGCCAAGTGGCATTTGTGAAAGCCAAAAGGACTTAGAGGTGACCAAGTGGCGCCTGCTTAGCCAAGTGGATAGGAACACCTTGTGGCCCTACTGCCAGGTGGCCGGTATAGACAAGTGGCTTTGGAGATTAGCCAAGCCAAGTGGGTAATCAGTCGTTCGTATAGCATAGCCAAGTGGTGTTGATATAGCCAAGTGGCAGGAATCTGTTTATTGTTTAATCATACACTAGACAAGTGTCCTTAATATTTGTATATATTGCTTAAACTTAATTGACACTAGGCAAGTGTACCTATATTTGTATATATTGAATTTCTTTTATCTGTATATTTTGCACTTTAATATTGTCCTTATAAGACTTGGGCATAACCAAGTACGGGCCCAAGGTAGATCGCTCGGGTCCCGCACGTTACAAAATTTGGTGGCAGCGGCGGGATCTTATAGGACATTATGAGTGCAACGGGGAAAGACCACATTGCTGTAGATGAGAGTATGCTTGCGACGATGGACAGAATAGAGGAGAAATTGAAGCGTTATCGTCTTGACAGTTCTACTCCTAAGGGTGACAAGCATTATGAACCAAAAGGCCGAACCAATTTGTCACCTGGATCATATGACCTGTACCAAGGGGAAATGTCGCCATATTCATTTACAGACCACAATGTAAAGGAAGATACAAACTACAAAAGGCCTGAGCCTAGAGACAAGTTACCATATTCCTTTACAAACCGCAATGTACAAGAAGAGGAAAATTACAATAGGCATGAGTCCAGAGACAGATCTCGATATCCGTATGCCAGTGGCGGGGTTAGACCAAAGGTCCACTTTGCTGAGGAGCCACGTGGCAGAGGACAAGAGAATGATGACTGGCTGAGAAGCAATCTGTCCTTCGGTGCAAGTAATCGCCGTAAGTCTCCTGAGCGAGATGATCCCAAAGACAACGCTTCTATGCCATTGCGGACAGAGACGTCTATGGTGGATCGAGACAATAGAATAGCTATTAAGCCAGCGACTTATGATGGCTCGAGCTCTTGGCTTGATTATAAGTGCCATTTTGAAGCATGTGCAAATGTCAATGGCTGGGACGAAGTGAAAAAGGGGTTGTTCCTTGCGTTGTCTCTGCGAGGGCAAGCACAAGCTGTGCTAGGCGACATGCCAAGTGACAGGGGACAGCAATATGGGGCACTTGTTAGATCTTTGCAAGAAAGATTCTCTCCCCCGAACCAGACCGATTTGTACAGAGTGCAACTTAAAGAAAGGCGACAAAAGGCTACTGAAACGTTATCTGAGCTTGGTCAAGCCATTCGTCGTCTTACCAACTTAGCATACCCTACAGCGCCTGGTGAAGTCAGGGAGACCCTTGCAAAAGACCATTTCATAGATGCACTGATAGATTCAGATATTCGTATTCGAATCAAACAGTCAAGGCCAGCCAATCTTAATGAGGCAATAAGCCTGGCAGTTGAACTAGAGGCATATAATAGAGTCGAAAGAAGGGAACGAGAGCTAAAGGGGCATTTAAGATCGGCTGTGGCAGAAGAGCAACCAGAGACGCTTGTAAATGGCAGACTGGAGGGCTGGATGAAGTCTGTTGAAGATAGTATGAAAAACTTAGCAGATGAGTTGAAAGAATTAAAGACAACGAGGCAAATACAGAATAACAGGTGGTATAAGAACAGTGGAAAGAAAGCAGATAGAGACAGACCAAGACAAGACGTCATTTGCTATGAATGTGACCAACCAGGGCATATTAAGCGCAACTTTCCTACATTGAGAAATAAATCGAAACAGAAGTACAGTAAATCTGATGACCACAAGTCAAAGACTCGCCAAGATGACAGAGGGCCAAGTAAGAGTCCCCAAGTGTCTGTTGGTCTGGGATCTTCAATCGAAGAATGTGGGTTGTATGTCAGTGTCAATATCCAGGGTGAGAAAACAAAAGTTTTGGTTGACACTGGTGCTACTGTTACTCTCGTATCGACAAGGCTGTACGAGAGATTGCCTGAAACAGTCAGACCTAACCTGCATAAAGTTAGCCAAACCATTATGTCAGCCAACGGAACTCCATTGTCCATCAGAGGGAAAGCGGAGTTTAACTTCACTATTGACAAAAAGACATACCACAATGAAGCTGTGGTGACAGATATCAAGGTAGATGGCATTTTAGGTCTTGACTTCCTTAAGGAAAACAATTGTACCATAGACATGAACAATGAAGTGCTGACCATCAATGGGAAGGACATCAATATGACTATAGAGGGGTCACTAGGTTGTTTCCGCATTACAACTGTTGACACAGTGAGTATTCCCCCAAGAAGCGAGGTTATCATCCAAGGAAAAGTATGTGTACCAGATGGCTTGAATCTGCCAAAATGCGACAGCATAGTGGAGCCAGTATGCAAGGAGACTATGAATGAGGGTACACTGACAGCAAGGACGATGGTGCGTCCACGGGAAATAGTTCCTGTTAGGTTGATGAACGTCAGTGAGGAGTCCAAGGTATTGCATACAGGAACAGTTGTAGGACAGCTGACAGAGATTGGGGAAATACAGAAGAAGCCTTTGTCTGGTGACAAATTACCATTTAAAGAGCTACGCAAGGATCTTGCTGATTTGCTCCGAAAATCAGAATGCGAGTTGACTCCAGAACAAAGACAGAAAGCAAAGGAGTTTCTTATTAAATACACAAGTCTGTTTGCAGAGAACAATTTTGACTTTGGTCGAACAGGCATAGTCAAACATCACATTGAAACGGGTGACAGCAGACCCATTAAACAACTGTTTTACAAATGATTTCTTTGTTATTATCTTTGTACCAAGTAGTGCAATATTGACATGTATATATTATCATGCGGGACGCATGACCTAAGGGGGGAGAAATGAAACGGTTGGGAGTTATCTCCCTTGTGCCATATTGCACAATCAATAAATAATTGTAAATAATGTAATTAACTGGTTAATTGATTAAATGGTTTTACAAGAAAGGATGTTTTATAAATAAAAAGACACTGAAAACAAATGTTAGTTAAGATGAGCAAAGTATGCTCGGAAACGTATTCCTGCATAATTAGCCACTAAAAAGTATTACTGCTAAGATTATATAAGTAGGCAAATGGCCAGTGGGGTAGGTGTCTATACACTTCGTTATAAAGTTGACGAAGACGAATCTCTGACTGAAAAGTGATTGAGAATTGTAAGCTCACAGTATAGCCAAAGTAGTCTACAAGTAAGAGGAGATACTTGTAGCATAGGTCGAGAAAACCTTGTGTAGGCAGTAGATGTGTACAGCCAAGTGGCATTTGTGAAAGCCAAAAGGACTTAGAGGTGACCAAGTGGCGCCTGCTTAGCCAAGTGGATAGGAACACCTTGTGGCCCTACTGCCAGGTGGCCGGTATAGACAAGTGGCTTTGGAGATTAGCCAAGCCAAGTGGGTAATCAGTCGTTCGTATAGCATAGCCAAGTGGTGTTGATATAGCCAAGTGGCAGGAATCTGTTTATTGTTTAATCATACACTAGACAAGTGTCCTTAATATTTGTATATATTGCTTAAACTTAATTGACACTAGGCAAGTGTACCTATATTTGTATATATTGAATTTCTTTTATCTGTATATTTTGCACTTTAATATTGTCCTTATAAGACTTGGGCATAACCAAGTACGGGCCCAAGGTAGATCGCTCGGGTCCCGCACGTTACAATACTATAAATATCTACTATAAGGGTCACCTTAGTTCACAAAGCAACAGTCAAGGGAGGATTCTAAAAATTAATATCCTGATATTAATTTAAATATGATGATAAAATCAAAAGATCCAATTCAACTGAGTTAGTAAGTAATATTTTATTATCGTTTTTACCACGAAATTATGAACACATTTATGGATATTTTGAAAACACAAAAAGTAAAATTCCATCTACTTGTACAATAAAAGCAATCCTCTATAATACCTCACTTTTTTTACTAAATCATGAACTGATTGACAATAAGAGTTAATCAGTATATAAAACATAAGACAAATCCCAGTGGATATTTACAGTCCCACATGTGTCCGTTTACAGTTTTACACTATTCAGAAGTTGTAAAGCGGACTCGCGTTTGTTCTTTCTTCGTTAATTCAGCCTGGAAGACGTTAACGATGATTTTCATTTGTTCAACATCCGCTAGGACTCTGGATGTTAACATTTCAAACAACCTAAACTGCTCCTCATAATTTTGGGGGTGGAAGGGGGAGACCGCTTCCTCATTCTCTTTTGAAGCATTTTATACTTTTTACTGTTTTGCCTTCTGTAATAGAAAAAAAATGTCAATCTGTATAATTTATTTGTCTGACAAGTGTGCTGTTCTGTAAATTACTTATATTAGTACATAAATATATTGCATACATAATATATTTGCAATATTTATAACCTTAAGTTAGTCAGGATTGAGTCTTCCGCCTGACTTAATCGGTCTTCCTCCAAATTTGGTGATTTCAATGTAGGGAGCCAGTTTGAATCGTGTGCAGCCGAGTATCTGGCAACCGGCGTCAAGGTGCTACAGTGAACCAGACTTTCTTGTGTAGGACTTGCTGGTCTAAAGAAATAGAGGGAGAAATTACTCGTTATCTGTTTAAAATTTACTAAATGTAATAAAATTGTTAAAAGGTGTAATGTTACACTAAATTTAAAATGATTGGAAAAATTATGGTTCTAAAATCATTTCAATTCTAAAATTAATGTTTATACCTTTCAAGTAGAATTCTCTCGGTTTGACCAGCCGAGTAACTGGCAACTGGCCTTTTTGGTGTAGGACTTGATGGTCTAAAGAGATACAGGGAGAAATTACTCGTATGCGTGTTTTCATACAAATGTATGTTAATCTAATTGAAATTATTGTGTGGAAATATAATATAATAATGCGTACAAAATATCATTATGGTCGGTCATAATATGTTATTAAATTGTATACGTGGACCAATATTTTGTTTTAAATTTCACTACTTTATCATATTTAGACTATTATAAATCTGGTTTTTTACAATGAAATATAACTTATTTTTTCGCATTTTCACAGTAAAATAGTTTTTATAACATTAATATTGCTTTAATTTATGTAAAAAAACCCCAACAAAACAAAGGATTTTAAGGGGAAAATCATAATAATTACTTTAAAATTTATATCCCTTTGTTTTATGAAGTGAGAAAAAAAAAAGATTCCTTTTAAAGTTAGCATACCAAAATTATTTCTCTTAAAATTTGATAATTAAGTCGTCATTTCACTGGGTTTAATTAATTTTGAAAATATGAACTAAAAAAATTTACTTACAGAAACTCTAGATATTCTTCAGCCTTTTCTCATGGTGATAATGTTAAGCAAAACTTCGTTGTATTTATATGTCTTGATTGAAAAATTCGGCGAGGAAATAAGGAAATTAAACAAAACAAGAGGCCCACGGGCCTTACAGGTCACCTGAGTATCATGTAACAAATTTCTAGCGATTGTATTTGGTTCATGTTTTAATCCAAAAGCCATGAAATTCACAAATTTGAAGGAGGCACCATTGCTTATCAAAGGGCAGATTTCAAAGCATTAATTTATTTTTAGTCAAAGTACCCCCCTGGTACCCCTGACCCAGCGGCCCTGAGATTATCTATTTTGAAAGAGGCCCCTTTCTTCATTATAAGGCCAGATTTTTTTTTTATGTTTAGGTTTAGTTATGAACTTGAGAATGAAAAAGTCCCGAAGGAGAAGGAAATAAAATTTTTTTTTTGATAAATCAATTATTAACAGTTGTACATTCTATTTTTATGCTATTCAAATAGGTTCCTTACCACTGGACACATAATGCTTTAAAACAAATAGGAAAGTAGAACATTTAATAGCTTATTTCATCATCTGCTAGTTTGGGCCAGTTATATAAATTTTGTGATGTTGGTCAAAATATATTTTAAAAAATAAATTCTTTAAAAGTCTTTCAATATATCTTCATGTTTTTAATATGAGTAAGGTGAATGTGTAGACATTGTTCTCAAATTTACTTGACGCCTAAAATAATAATTCCTATCATAAAACAGACAGGGAGTATTGGGGAGTAGGGTGAACATTTTTTCAATGAAGTGTAAAATAATTTTTCTGGCTGATACAAATGATACTACATGTCTGTATATATTTGTATATTCTTGCCTTTTAATAGTTGAAATTTTTTTTAATTTCTTCGGGTTATTGTTTATTTCTTCCTCAGATGGACTTCACTTCTCCCATAGTTTTATTCATTACATCTGATGCATAAGCAACCCATTTCTGAAGAATGATGTTTAGTCTGTAAGCTATAACAGAGACCTAAACAATGTCGCTGGCAATATGCAATAGCTACCACGGGCAGTTTAAAACCTGGGGGAGGAAAATAATTTACAGACAGATACTTTTGAAACGAAAACAAAATTATCTCACCAGCATGTCATTGTGCAACAAAGTCGTCAGTATTTTATTTGTCCTTTGAACGGGTGAAACGTTTTGAATGGCAATCGTATCGATGAATTTTACACTAAACCAAGCTTTCTTCTCAGATCTAGCTTTATTTACCCGCCGTTTCATCTTAAAACCGGAAGTGTGAGTTCGTAAATTTGAAATCTCGATCTCGACTCAAATTGGACATCGGAAAGAAAAAAAATTGTTTTATTTTTTTCTGAAAATTCAAAACCTTGAGCGGGGAGTTCGTAAAACTGAAAATAAAATAAATCCTGGCCTTAAATATGTAATTAAATCATTAGTATATTAACCAGGAGGAAAGGATAAGATGTTCAAAGAATTCATGCATTTCACTATATAATCATTAGAGCCCCACCCTAAAACAAAAACCCCTGACCCTGGGGCCATAAAATTCACAATTTTGGTAGAGGCACTCTTGCTCATTATAACTATGTACTTAGTTGGTTTATTTAATACCCAGGAGCAGAGAAGAAGATTTTCAAAGAAATAATGCATTTTCACTACCTACTTATTTAGCCCCACCTAGCACTAGAACCCCTAACCCCAGGGCCATGAATTTCACAATTTTGGTAGAGGACTCATTGCTGATTACAATCATGCAAACAGTTTGACTGCTTGATGTCCAGGAGTAAAGAAGAAGATTTTTAAAGATTGCATTAATTTTAGTGGTTTTGGCCCCACCCCTCAGGCCCCAGGGGGGCAGGGATCATGAAATTCACAATTTTTGTTCCCCTTCACCCATAAATGCTTTGTGCTAAATTTGGTTGAAATTGGTTCAGTGGTTGCAGAGAAGAAGCTGAAAATGTTCAAATGTTAACGCACGACGGACGACGACGGACGATGACGGACGCAAACAGACAGCAATAGGTCACCTGAGTTTACTCAGGTGACCTAAAAATTAAGTGGGTTGGAACAGAATACCGCCCTATCCGCGCTTTCTCCGCGGGTACGAGTTCAAGGATTTGACGGGTCAAAGAAAAAATACATCACGGTAATGACGCAGGTGCTCTACTCCATTAACTGAATTATATTCCCCTTTTTAAAAATACCGCTGTGTCTTGACATATCTGAGCGACACACCTGACAGGAGTAATCTGCGCATTCCCTGACTGTCTAATGAGGTGAAAGTTGTGTTAATTAATTCATGGTTGTTCTAGTTTTTCTACACCGGTCAACTCAGGTAAATTGCAAGAAACATGATAGTACTTTATGTCACATCGTTTTAATCCATCTTTATTCAGAGCTCTATGTTAAAGAATATGTACGTAATTTTTAGCTCTACTGGTCAGAGACCAGAAGAGCTTATGCGATAGTAATGCGTCCGGCGTCCGTCCGTCTGTCTGTCTGTCTGTAAACAATTTTTCAAAATGCTACTCCTCCTACAGTTTTGGTCCGATTTCAATATAACTTGGCACACAAGTAGACCATCCTAAGATACATAATTCTATGCATCGGTTTCTGTATTTCGAAGAACGGTGTTGCCATGGTTACTAAAAATAGAAATTTCTGTGAAATGCTTTCAAAATGCTACTCCTCCTACAGTTTTGGTCGGATTTCAATATAACTTGGCACACAAGTAGACTATCCTAAGATACATAATTCTATGCATCGCTTTTTTATTTCGAAGAACGGTGTTGCCGTGGTTACTAAAAATAGAAATTTCTGTGAAATGCTTTCAAAATGCTACTCCTCCTACAGTTTTGGTCCGATTTCAATATAACTTGACACACAAGTAGACTACACTAAGATACATAATTCTGTGTGTCGGTTTTTGATTTCGATGTACGGTGTTGCAGTGCTTACTAAAAATAGAAATTTCTGTGAAATTCTTTCAAAATGCTATCACAAATATATTTTTAGTTTGATTATGATATAATGTGTCATGCAGATAGACTACACTAAGATAAATTATTGTCTTTATTTTTTTTTAAATTTATTTCAATAAACGGTGTTGCCATGGTAACTATAATTGAATTTTTTAAAAAATTTTTATGAAATGTTACTCCTACAGCTGTAGTCTTATTGCAATATTGCCACCAAAGACTTGATCAAGGATAATTATTCTATTCTATATTGCTGTTGTAAAGATTCAAGTCCTAACTGCAACTTTTCTCTTCCTTTGTTATAAGTATAAAGCAGAAGAGCTACAGTCTCGACAGAGACTTCTGGTTTGTATTTTATATTCGACAATATGTTCTTTTGATTTACGTTTTATGATTAATCTGAGGCGCTATCAGTCTACCTTGCAACAACAATGCATATAATGATTATGATGTTTTTTTATTTAAGTTAGGTAAAGGAAAATAGCTTTGTGTTTCAAAGGGTTCTAAACTCGTGCAAGATTTTTTCTTTTGAAAAATATATATTTCATAAAAGTAATTCAATAAATGTTGTGAGGAAGATGGTAAGCATGACTTTAAACATTAGCGGTAATTTTATTTGCTTTAAAAAAAAAACCCGCTTTATCTGGGCTCACCTATGTAAAGGTAGCGTAGCGTGTCCTGACCTACATATGTAGTATTACAACTTTAATTAAATCCCTGTTTCATTGTTTCACATTAAAAGCAGCGAATTATGAAATCTAAGTGCATTTTTAATATTTAATGATAAATGTCTAATTAAAATCATTTTAAAAAAAGAGGGGTGTTATGTACAAACTGTAGTAAGGAATAATAAGTTCTGCAAACTGGATATCATGTTTTAATAGCACACACCTCTATAGAATGCCTATTTAGTTGTCAAGGAATTGCACATTAAATTATGATCCTGATCTGATATGAATTTGGTATCAAATAGTTTAAAAACAGTCCCTAGTTTATATTTATTTATTTATGTAGACCTATATATTTGTATGTATGTATTAAACAATGGAACTATTATTTACGATTAATGCAATTGAAAGAACACACACGATGATATACCAGCATGTGTCATTTTCATTTCACAATTTTTAGTTGCTAAAATCATTACCCCCCCCTTAATGTAAACAAAAGAGATCCTGTCATTAGCCACCCGTCACCTGACCAAAAGCTCGTGCAGAATATTCGCGCCGTTAGAACTGGTACGCAAAGATGGAGAGGATTATATTATGTGTCAGTGAGATTTGTGACACAAAAATGTTCTAATGATTTGTTAATTTCGAAACCGTCTTTTATATTAGAGGCGGATCCGGAATTTGAAGTTAGAGTGTGCGCCAGATTTAGGCAAGGGGTCTGAACAGCCCTGGTTGGGGCCCAGGGGACGATTTTTAAAATTATTTTTATACTTTTGTAAATATAAAATCTGCAAAATCACAGCAAAACCCCTGTCATGCAGAAATATAAGAAACATATCTTTTTACTTTTTTCTTACGAATGGCTGTAAATTAAAACCAGAAGTCTCTGTCGAGACTGTAGCTCTACTGGTTTGTACTTATAACAAAGGATGAGAAAAGAAGCCATTGCCATCAGACCAAAATTGTAGAAAGAGTAGGTTTATAAAGGAATTTCACAGACATTTCTATTTTTAGTAACAATGGCAACACTGTTCATCAAAATCAAAAACTGATGCATTATTTTATAGATCTTAGTGTAGTCTACTTTTGTGCCAAGTTATATTGAAATCAGACCAAAATTGTAGGAGGAGTAGCGTTTCAAAGAATTTCACAGGAAATTCTATTTTTAGTAACCATGGCAACACCGTTCATCGAAATCAAAATCCGATGCACTATTCTATGTATCTTAATGTAGACTACTTGTGTGCCAAGTTATATTGAAATCAGACCAAAACTGTAGGAGGAGTAGCGTTTTAAAGGAATTTCCACAGAAAATTCTATTTTTAGTAACCATGGCAACACCGTTCATTGAAATCAAAATCCGATGCACTATTTAATGTATCTTTGTGTAGTCTACTTGTGTGCCAAGTTATAATGAAATCAGATCAAAATTGTAGGAGGAGTAGCGTTTTAAAGGAATTTCACAGAAATTTCTATTTTTAGTAACCATGGCAACACCGTTCATCAAAATCAAAATCCGATGCATTATTTTATGTATCTTTGTATAGTCTACTTGTGTGCCAAGTTATAATGAAATCAGATCAAAATTGTTGGAGGAGTAGCGTTTTAA
The DNA here is from genome assembly GCF_032062105.1 of Saccostrea cuccullata. NCBI lineage: Eukaryota > Metazoa > Mollusca > Bivalvia > Ostreida > Ostreidae > Saccostrea > Saccostrea cuccullata. The sequence continues at coordinate 55,799 of NW_026936763.1, forward strand.
AGGAATTTCACAGAAAATTCTATTTTTAGTAACCATGTCAACACCGTTCATCGAAATCAAAAATCGATGCACTATTTTATATATCTCTGTGTAGTCTACTTGTATGCCAAGTTATATTGAAATCAGATCATAACTGTAGGAGGAGTAGCATTTTAAAGGAATTTCACAGAAAATTCTAATTTTAGTAACCATGGCAACACCGTTCATCGAAATCAAAATCCGATGCACTATTTTATGTATCTTTGTGTGGTCTACTTGTGTGCCAAGTTAAATTAAAATCAGACCAAAACTGTAGGAGAAGTAGCGTTTTGAAAAATTGTATACAGACAGACGGACAGACAGAAGGACGGACGACGGACACCTTACTATCGCATAAGCTCTTCTGGTCTCTGACCAGTAGAGCTAAAAAAATCAAGTTCAATAGGACGATTTACTGATGAAGTTGAAAAAAGATAACCATGCTAGCTTGTATTGTACTCGTATAATAAACATGAAAGAGTCGTCTTAAACACTACTTTGTAAAACCAATTACTTAAAGTCGAGTGACTGTCACATTTGAATCAAAGAAGAGAATAATTAAAATAATCCGAGTTTCTATATTTGCAATAATATTGTATTTTTTGTTCAACATGTAGGGAGGAGGTGAATTAAGTTTTTATAAATTGTGCCCAATCCCATTGTAATATGTAATATAAAATAAGTTAATGAATTATAAGTATAAGATAAATCTAATAACTCATTAGTAAATGAGACAGAAAAAAAATTAATGGGATGTCGAAAAAACATGGTATGAATTGATGAAAAGTGTAAAGGTCTGGTTGTTGATGGAAACACCCGCGAAATCTCCGTCACATGATTAAAAATCCGTGCAACTTCTTGTGGCATAAATGTGAAGATGGCCAGAGCAATGAATCGTGGCGTCCCACTGATCATTGTGATCGGTGCCATATTGATAAATTCGATTGACGGCAACAGTATTCAGTGTAAATTGTGTACTGGACGGTTTGGGGTGTACTATTGTACAAGCGTTTCTACAGAATGCGTGCGGATTTTCGGGACACAAACAATATGTGAAATCAAAGTATCTAGTTGTGGTGTGAAAATTATGCGTGCTGGTGAATGGGGCGGACAGGATCCAATCATTAGGAACCGAAACAACAAAATCTGTATTAGTGAGTATAATTTTTATAACCCTCCTCCTCTTTATGAATTGGAAAGTCGACAGCCACCGTGGGAAAAAGACGAACCACGTGACAAAAACAGACCAATAGTTTTTCGAAATTTTTACTATGAAATGTGAATTTGTAATTGTATACAAAGGAAGAGGGGCTGCCTCTTCGAGACCGATTCACAGGATAGGAATTAACTCTAATGAGGGGTATTCACCGGCCTGATCCAATTCTACTACTTAATTATGTCTTTCACTTACACCCTTACCCATAATAAGATGCGAGCCGGTTTTGAAAGGGGGTCATCTCAAGAGTCACTTGAATTTTTTTCGGATAATTTTCCGGTAAAAGATAATTGTGCAATTTAAGTCATAGTCAAATAACTAATATAACAATGAATGTTTTATTGAAATGATCTGATATTTTATCATGAAACATTTTGAGAAATAAGGGAGGGGGGGGGGGTGATGTCAATATATTACTTGCAAGACTTTACGTATATTAGCCTGACCTTGATTATGCATACTACGTCATCAGTCGTTGTGCTCTTGTGTACATTGTGTCAGAAATATTTACTCTAATCATTTTCACAAGTTTAGCTTTTAGAAAAAAGCTTAGAAAGTTAGCCACTGGATTATTTTCCCCAGTAGTACATGTATTAATGTGTATTATATCAAATTTTATTGAATTCTTAACTACCTCCTAAAATATTAGTTGTAGTCCCGCAATATGCATTGAATTTAAAATTTATGATGCAGATTCAAAGAAAGTGTGGGGATTGAACATTAAATTCTACTGTTCATCATAACTAGACATCAAGAATTCCTTATTACCAGATTATGAGATATTACAATGTTTCTTTACAGAACCCAGTGTGTCTGCAACAACAACTGGAATATCCTCAGAAACATCACCACTAGGAGTATGCAATTTAAAATCTAAGACTTAGTTTTTTAAATAAATTCACTTAAATTAAAGGTCACAGAGACCTTGAAATAGGCTGAGACACACCTTTTACCTTAGATGTATACCTTTGCCAAGTTTGAAAGCTCTAGACCTATAGTTTTCTAGTTATGAGCCGGACAGGATTTTCCCGTTTTTGGCCATAGCATCTTTAGTAGAGGTCAGAGCGATCTACTTTTTGTGCGCGACGCACCATCTACCCAAGAAGTATCAGTTGACAAAGTTTGATAATTCTAGGCCTAATAGTATTCAAGTTATGAGATGGACACGAATGGACATGAAGCCTATAGACATGTAATACGTCCCGTCTTAAGACGGGCGTATAATGACATCCCATCCACAAAGGCATCGAAAGCGGGGGACCACAATTCTTTGAATTTGCTTGTTTTTATGCAAATTTTCATCGATTTCACAGCACATTTTGTTTCAGAAAACATACAGCACACGCTTGCCTATTTACCAAATTTAAATATACTGACACGCAAAAGAAACGCAACAAGCAGTAATCTACAAATGTTTGATTTTTTTATCTTTTGATTTTCAAAAGCGAATAAGGTAAGGCTAAAGTCACTTTTCAGAACATCAGAGATTTTATAAAATTGTTAAATGTTTATCTGTTTACTTTACTAAGCAAAATATGACTGTTGAAAACACCCCCCTCCCAGCCATTCAAGCAAAACGTGCAAGACTGCCCTAAACAACAATTGCAGCTTAATTTCTACGATAAAATTGGCTCATTAATATCTAGATCTGAGCGAAGGAATTATTCTTTGGCATTTTTAAATGCATGTTTTTAGATGATTAGGTCGAATTTTCTCTAACTTAGAGCAGTGTAGCCACCCTTGGACTTCCGGTACAAGGACTGTCCTTAATGCATATGATACGTAAGACCCTGTTGAGGCGTAATGTAGTGAATTTTTGCATCAGCAACTCTCCATCACCTTTACATTGAAATTTTCCAGCTAGAGCAATGGAAATGCGTACATAAGACATTTTCAAGCAGCCTTAGCATCGTTACGGGTAACGAAAGGAGAGTTTATTTCTTGAAATATTGCTGCATTACCTATGATGAACAGTAAAAAACCCTTAAAACTCCATAATATTGCCAAATGTTTTGTTAAACATCCAATTTTTGATTTCTCTTAAGCAGGCTCAAACTTGACTTCCGGTTATTGTATGGAAACCGTTCAACCGTTAAATTACCGATGTTTACCAACTTGAAGAAATCCATAATTTTGAGATACAAAATTCTTTTCTTTACGTAATTATTTCCCCCTAAAGTAGGGTGTTGCGTTTCTTTTGCGTGTCAGTATATTTTATACACTAGTATATAATGCAGTTTATGTGTAAAAAACTAAAATAGGCAAGCTTGTGCTCTATGTTTTCCGAAGAAAAGGTATATCAAATTTGATGAAATTCCACCTGAAGTCTGAAAATTCTGGAAAATGTCCAACTTCAGCACCCTCTAGTGGTTTCCATGTAAGCTTTAATTCTAAATTAGTGCTTGTTTAAAGTAAGCATCATTTTCACTTCTTAACTACAAACTATCACAATTCTACCGGTGTTCTAATTTTACCATCAAATAAGGGGCCAGATTCGGCCATTACCTTATCTTATCCTTTAGTTGGACCGCCAGCAGTACTTATTATTACCGTACGTTAATATATGCAAAATAATCCTGAAAGAAAGCAGTAAAACTCGTAAACACAATTTAAAATTATCATTTGAATGGAACAATCAATCAGCGTCTTTCATTTGCATGTCTTATGCAGTTGGTAAGTCGAGAAAACGCGCCGAACCCTGTAACGTATTTAAACCTGCACATTGTGTCCTAAATATCTGCAAAGTTTGACGAAATTGTATGCAGTGGTTTATGAGTAGTTGCGCTGGCAAAAAATAGGACTGACGGACTGACTGACACTCTGACTGACCGACGGACGGGTAAAAAACATTATACCTCACGCAACTTCTTGCGTGGGGTATATTTTATTATAAATGGAGTCTATGAAATGACCATTAATAATGATTGAATAATTGTAGTTCCATTTAATTATTAACCATCGGCGTTTTACATGATGAATGTTGTGGTAAACTGTAGACCTACATTACATGTGTACACGTCTTTGAGGAAATGCGGAAAGTATGAAAGACTTTTTGTAATATACTTGATTAATACAATGTATAGAGAACGAAGACATCAAAAAGAAGGTAGTGCCAAGAATTGTTTTATGCAACCCGTTTTAAATAAGTGAAATAGAGCCCAGAAGTCCATATGTATATTTATTTGGTCATTATTATTATGTTCCCCAAACAAAGTTGGGGAACATATTGTTTTTACTCTGTTTCTTATTATTAGGGCTTTTCGCTTTCAGGCGAAAAGCCCTATTGTTTTCGTGTTGTTTTATTATTATTATACCTAACACTTTTTGGTCAAGGATTTAAAGAACATCATTGGAGATATGTAATTTATAACATTACCATTAGACAGCATATCTAAAAGTCTCCCGTAAGTAAGGTTTTGAATTTCCGGAAACGTCACTTCCGGTATTTATAAGTCAGAAACTAAAATTTCTCTAAAGCCTAAAACTTTCCTTATTTTACATGCAGTTTGCTTCATAATTAAGGAAAATATTCCTCAAAGTAATATCAACAAAAAAGTCATCGTTGGTGGTTTTGCACCTATGGTTTATATTGGTGTTATAGGGCTACAAAATTAAGAAAAGGGGGGATTGAAATTTAAAATTTTGAAAACAATGTTGGAATTTTATTTCGAAGGTTAAATATTGTTAAACAACGTAATTAAAGGCTGTAAGGTAAGTTTCAAGTCCACCAGAGCAGAACTTCCGGTTCTATAAGGCTTTGAAATTGTCTATGGGAGTTTCTATAGTAAAAAAAAAATCTTTCGTGTTCCATTATCTCAAAAGGAGAGCAAACAATTCTAATAATATTTACAGGGAATAACTGATTTATTATTGTCTTCAGGTGAAAAGGTTATGAAAACTAAATCCCTAAAATTAAGGATTTTTAGGGGTCAACTGTTAAAACCGTTTTTGCCCAGTAACTTTTTTATTTTTCAACCAATCTTCAAACTGATTTCAGTTTTGAGTTCAGCATAAAAAGTTCAATTTAAAAATTATGGTCCGTGGGGTTACTTTTTGACCCCTTGAAGGAGTTTTAGAGACCTGAAATTTTGTATTTTTGAGTGTTCTCATAAATAATGGAGCAAGAGTTATCTCCCTTTGTCAAACTGTTTGGAGTCTGATTTGCTCTCTATGTTTTAATTTTGTTATGGATATGTTTAGTACTTCAGGTCTTATAAGTACCTTAAAATTGCCTATGGAGATTTCTATGTTAAATTAGAAATCATTTAATGTCCATTATCTCAAAAGGAAAGCAAGCAATTCTTGTGATATTTCACATGAATAATAATTTTATAATTGTCTTTTGGTGGATAGGTCATGAAACAAGGTTCCTTCAGATAAAGGGATTTGAGGGGTCAGTACAGAAAAACCGTTATTTGCCTACAACTTTTTTATTTGTCAATCGATCTACAAACTGATTTCGGTTTTGAGTTAAACATAAGAAGGGCAATTTAAAAATTATGGTCCGTGGGGTCACTTTTTGATCCCTTATGGGTGTTATAGAAACCTGAAATTTTGCATTTTTAAGTAATTTCAAAAATAATTGCGAAAGAGTTATCTCCCTTTGTCAACCTGTTTGAAATCTAATATGCTCTGTATGTTTAAATTTTGGTATGGATATGTGGAATACTTCCGGTTTTATAAGTACCTTAAAATTGCCTAAGGAGATTTCTATGTTAAATTTGAAGTCATGCAATGTCCATTATTTTCAAAGGAAAGCAAGCAAGTCGTATGATATTTCACATGAATAATTACTTTAGTATTGCCTTCGGGTGGTTAGCTCATTAAAATAAAATTTCTCAAAATAAAAGGGATTTTAGGGGTCAGTAAAGAAATTAGATTTTTGTATATTACTTTTTTATTTATTCATCAATCTTCAAACTGATTTCGGTTTTGAGTTCAGCATAAGAAGAGCAATTTAAAAATTATTGATCCGTGGGGTAACTTTTTGATCCCTTATAGGTGTTTTAGAGACCTGAAGTTTTGTATTTTTAAGTATTTTCAAAAATTATTTGAGCAAGAGTTAACTCCCTTTGTCAACCTGTTTGGGGTCTTATATGCTCCCTATGTTTCAATTTTGGTATGGATATGTGCAGTATTTCCGTATTTATAAGTACATTAAATTTGTCTATGGAGATTTCTCTGTTAAATTTGAAATCATGCAATGTCCATTATTTGCAAAGGGAAGCAAGCAAGTCTCATGATATTTCAAAAGAATAATTACTTTAGTATTGCCTTTGGGTGGTTAGGTCATGAAAATAAAATTTCTCAAAATAAAAGGGATTTTAGGGGCCAATACGGAAAATAGATTTTTGTATCTAACTTTTTTATTTATCCTTCAATCTACAATCTGATTTCGGTTTTGAGTTCAGCATAAGAAGAGCAATTTAAAAATAATGGTCCGTGGGGTAAATTTTTGATCTCTTATAGGTGTTTTAGAGATCTGAGATTTTGTATTTTTAAGTAATTTCAAGAATAATTGCGTAAGAATTATCTCCCTTTGTCCAAAATTTTTGAGTCTTTCATGCTTTCTAAGTTTCACTATTAGTAGTGATATGAAGAGTACTTCCGGTTCTATGAGAGCCTTAAAATTGCCTAAGGAGAGTTCTATGTTAAATTTGCAATCAGATATGTTTCATTATCTCAAAAGTCAAGCAAGCAATTCTCGTGATATTTAACATGAATAATGACTCCAGCATTGTCTTCGGGTAATAAGGTCATGAAAATAAAATTTCTTAAAATTAAAGGGATTTTAGGGGTCAGTACAGAAAATAGTTTTTTGCCTGTAACTTTTTAGCTCTACTGGTCAGAGACCAGAAGAGCTTATGCGATAGTAATGCGTCCGGCGTCCGTCCGTCCGTCCGTCTGTCTGTCTGTCCGTCTGTCTGTAAACAATTTTTCAAAATGCTACTCCTCCTACAGTTTTGGTCTAATTTCAATATAACTTGGCACACAAGTAGACTACACTAAGATACATAATTCTGTGTATCGGTTTTTGAGTTCGATGAACGGTGTTGCTGTGGTTACTAAAAATAGAAATTTCTGTGTGAAATTCTTTCAAAATGCTACTCCTCCTACAGTTTTGGTCTGATTTCAGTATAACTTGGCACACAAGTAGACTACACTAAGATACATAATTCTGTATATCGGTTTTTGATTTCGATGAACGGTGTTGCCGTGGTTACTAAAAATAGAAATTTCTGTGAAATTCTTTCAAAATGCTACTCCTCCTACAGTTTTGGTCTGATTTCAGTATAACTTGGCACACAAGTAGACTACACTAAGATACATAATTCTGTGTATTGGTTTTTGAGTTCGATGAACGGTGTTGCCGTGGTTACTAAAAATAGAAATTTCTGTGTGAAATTCTTTCAAAATGCTACTCCTCCTACAGTTTTGATCTGATTTCAGTATAATTTGGCACACAAGTAGAATACGCTAAGATACATAAATCTGTGTATCTGTTTTTGATTTAGATGAACGGTGTTGCCGTGGTTACTAAAAATAGAAATATCTGTAAAATTGTTTCAAAATGCTACTCCTCCTACAGTTTTGGTCTGATTTCAATATAACTTGGCACACAAGTAGAATACACTAAGATACATAATTCTGTGTATCAAATTTTAATTTTGATGAACTGTGTTGCCGTGGTTACTAAAAATTGAAATGTCTGTAAAATTGTTTTAAAATGCTACTCCTCCTACAGTTTTGGTCTGATTTCAATATAACTTGGCACACAAGTAGACTACACTAAGAACATAAAGAGACTTTATCAACGATCATTATTCTATATATTGCTGTTGTAAAGTTTCAAATCCCAGCTGCTTAAGTACTCTTCTCTTCCTTTGCTATAAGTTCAAACCAGTAAAGCTTCAGTCTCGACAGAGACTTCTGGTTTTATTTACCAATCAATATTCCAAGTGATTTCGGTTTTGAGTTTAGCATAGGAGGGGCAGTTAACGAAATATGTTCCGTAGGGTCACTTTATGACTCCCTATAGGAGTTTTAGTGAATTGAAAAACAGTCGGTTTTTTTTGCATTTTTTGAATAATCATGAAAGAGTTATATTTCTTTGAGCAGCTGTTGATGAATATAGTGACTTGTAATGTTTTATTATTTATATCACTTACATGTAAAGCATAATGAACCTTTTGAAATTTTATTATGTAATAACCAATTCACTTTAAGCTCCTTAATTTTTAGGGGTCGAAAAGCCCTCCGTTTTTGTTGAACGACAAAAATAAGGTCTAGTTATTATTAAGGTCTTCCGTCTCCAACGGAAGACCTTGTTATTCTTCGGTTTCTTTTTCCCTATTATTAAGGTCTTCCGTTTCAGACGGAAGACCTTATAGTGATTCTACTGTTTTTTCTTATTATTAGGGTCTTCCGTCTTCAGCGGAAGACCCTCTATTATTCTTCGGTTTCTTTTTCCCCTTTATTATTTTTCTTCTTTTTTCTTCTTACAAAATTTGTGCAGAGGATTTCTCGGAGATGGCTCGACCGATTTTATCCAAATTTTCATGGTTGATGCATTGACATCTGAATTTAATTCCGGCAAGTCCTTTTTTGGAAATTCCTTTTAAGTCGAGAGTTATCGCCCTTTGATCGAAATTTAGAGGACCTCCGTGTCTGTCACGTTACTCAAAAACGGCTCAAGCTAGAAAGCTGATTTTTTCAGGGATGATAGAGGACATGTTGCCATGTTGCACCTGGGTCATGATATTTTCCGGAAGTGTCTAGTATGGAAGCTCGGTAGGGGTCAAAATTTAGGACACGAATCATGACTGATTTTTTAAGACATTTTGCATCATATCTTTTGAAGTATAATTATTTTGTTAAAACATACTGAACAAAATTTGTGCAGAATGACAAGATCTTTAATATGATATCAAGAAAAAAGTGCTGACTCATCACATTAGGGGCCAAAAAGGGGCTTAAATTCTTTTTTCAATAACTCTTTAACAGTCAATATTTTGTTATACATTACTGAAGCAAAAATGTTTATCTCAACATTTTACAACTATATATTATAATTTTAATGTCGTATAATACATGATTAGGGGCCAAATGGGGCCAGAATGCTCAATCTTTGACGCTTTATATCTCGAAATAGAGAAATATTTTGACAAGTAATATTGAACAAAAGATGTTCAAAATCATGTTCTGAACAATATGCAACCTTTTATTTTTCGCTTAAAGTCCCCATTAGGGAGTTGAAGGGTTAGCCCTTAAAAATTTCTTTTGCAAATAACTCAAAAACGAAAAATAATCCCTGAATAGTTATTGAACAAAAACTGTTCAAAATCTTAAGAGCTTTATGATGAAATCAAGAAAAAGGGGCTGGGTACTCAAATTAGGGGCCAAAAGGGGCTTAAAGTCTTTTTTCGATAACTCTTTAACAGTCAATATTTTGTTATACATTACTGAAGCAAAAATGTTTATCTCAACATTTTACAACTATATATTATAATTTTAATGTCGTATAATACATGATTAGGGGCCAAAAGGGGCCAGAATGCTCAATCTTTGACGCTTTATATCTCGAAATAGAGAAATATTTTGACAAGTAATATTGAACAAAAGATGTTCAAAATCATGTTCTGAACAATATGCAACCTTTCATTTTTCGCTAAAAGTCCCCATTAGGGAGTTGAAGGTTGGCCCTTAAAAATATCTTTTGCAAATAACTCGAAAACGAAAAAGAATCCCTGAATAGTTATTGAACAAAAAGTGTTCACAATCTTCAGAGCTTTAAGATGAAATCAAGAAAAAGGGGCTGGGCACTCAAATTAGGGGTCAAAAGGGGCTTAAAGTCTTTTTTCGATAACTCTTTTACAGCCAATAATTTGTTATACATTACTGAGACAAAAATGTTTATTTAAACAATCTATAACTGTATATTATGATTTTAAAGTCGTACCTTACGTAATTAGGGGCCACAAGGGGCCAGAAGGCTAAATCTTTGACGCTTTGTATCTCGAAAGTGAGAAATATTTTGACAAGTAATATTGAACAAAAGATGTTCAAAATCATGTACTGAACAATATGCAACCTTTCATTTTTCGTTAAAAGTCCCCATTAGGGAGTTGAAGGGTTGGCCCTTAAAAATTTCTTTTGCAAATAACTGGAAAACGAAAAAGATTCTTTGAATAGTTATTGAACAAAAACTGTTCAAAATCCGAAGAGCTTCAAGATGAAATCAAGAAAAAGGGGCTGGGCACTCAAATTAGGGGCCAAAAGGGGCTTAAAGTCTTTTTTCGATAACTCTTTAACAGTCAATATTTTCTAATACATTACTGAAGCAAAAATGTTTATCTCAACATTTTACAATTGCATATTATAATGTTAATGTCGTATAATACATGATTAGGGGCCAAAAGGGGCCAGAATGCTAAATCTTTGACGCTTTCTATCTCGAACTAGAGAAATATTTTGACAAGTAATATTGAACAAAAGATGTTCAAAATCATGTTCTGAACAATATGCAACCTTTTATTTTTCGCTAAAAGTCCCCATTTGGGAGTTGAAGGTTGGCCCTTAAAAAATATCTTTTGCAAATAACTCGAAAACGAAAAAGAATCCCTGAATAGTTATTGAACAAAAAGTGTTCACAATCTTCAGAGCTTTAAGATGAAATCAAGAAAAAGGGGCTGGGCACTCAAATTAGGGGTCAAAAGGGGCTTAAAGTCTTTTTTCGATAACTCTTTTACAGCCAATAATTTGTTATACATTACTGAAGCAAAAATGTTTATTTAAACAATCTACAACTGTATATTTGATTTTAAATACATTACTGAAGCAAGGGCTAAATGTTTATTTAATTTTGACAAGTAATATTGAACTAAAATCATGTATATTATGATTTCGTTAAAAGTCGTACCTAAAAATACGTAATTAGGGGCCTTTAAGATGAAACAAGGGGCACTCAGGGGCCAAAAAGGGGCTAAAGTCTTTTTTGATAACTCTTTTACAGTCAATAATTTGTTATACTCGAAAGTGTATATTATGATTTTAAAGTCGTACCTTACGTAATTAGGGGCCACAAGAGCAGGGCTAAATCTTTGACGCTTTGTATCTCGAAAGTGAGAAATATTTTGACAAGTAATACTGAACAAAAGATGTTCAAAATCATGTACTGAACAATATGCAACCTTTCATTTTTCGCTAAACGTCCCCATTAAGGAGTTGAAGGGTTGGCCCCTTAATATTTCTTTTGCAAATAACTCGAAAACGATAAAGAATCTCTGAATAGTTGTTCAACAAAAAGTCTTCAAAATCCTAAGAGCTTAAAGATGAAACCCAGAAAAAGGGGCTGGACACTCAAATTAGGGGCCAAGAGGGGCTTAAAGTCTTTTTTCGATAACTCTTTGACTGTCAATAATTTGGTATACATTCCAGAAGCAAAAATGTTTATTTCAACAATCTACAACTGTATGTTATGATTTTAAAGTTCTACATAACGTAATTAGGGGCCAAAAGGGGCCAGAAGGCTTAAACTTTACGCTTTATACTGAAAGTAAAAATATTTTGATAAGTAATATTGAACAAAAGATATTCAAAATCATGTTCTAACAATCTGCAACCTTTCATTTTTCGCTAAACGTCCCCATTAGGGAGTTGAAGGGCTGGTCCCTTAATATTTCTTTTGCGAATAGTTCGAAAACAAAAAAGAGAAACTCTGAATAGTTGTTAACAAAAAGTGTTCATAATCCGAGAGATTTAAAATGATATGAAAAAACGCTCCCCAACTTCATTTTGGTGCCTCATTCCCTCTAAGCTTCATTAAAAAAAAAACTAAACCCTATGCATCTGAAACTTAAACAACGTTTTTCCTAAAGTATACCAAGTATAAACAAAATTTTTACATTGCACGTGCGCACACTTGCATGCATATGCGGAATGACCATATAATTGTATCTACACTATTAATTTATTATAATGTACTTAACATCTCGGCATTTAATCAAAAAGTATTCGAAAATACGCTAAATCAAGTGCGTTTGTAATTATACGTATTGCACGTGCACGCACGTGCATGCATGTGCATGATGACCATACCCTCTTGTAGGGGTCCATTAAGACTATCTATGTTCTAAATCCCATCCTGTTTGGCTGAAAACAAAGGGAGTTAAAGGCATTTAAAGTTTTAGCCAATCAGATTGCAGCGCACGTGCATGCGCGTGATTTCATGAAAATTATTTTATATCATATCGTAGGATATTTTAATGCATGACTATGTTTTAAATTTCAAAGTATTTCGTCAAAAAACGAATAAGATATTGAGATTTTTGTTTCAGCCAATCAGAGTGAAGCGCACGTGCATGCGCGTGAGTTCATGACAATTTGACCACGTCCTCTTGTCTATAATACTAATATATTCTTATATTCTGAGTTTTAACACATTTCATCCGGAAATAGAAAAATTACGGCTTTATCAATTGTATTGGGCATTTTACATGTTGCACGTGCACGCTCTTGCAAGCACGTGCGCGCAAAATAACCTTGATTCCGCAAATCTACATAACATGTCTACTTACCCTAAAAAGATTTTACTTACATCAGATGAACAGTTTACAAGATCATTCGCGGACAAATAAGTACCCAGGAAGAAGAAAAATAATAATAAGAAACAGAGTAAAAACAATATGTTCCCCAACTTCGTTTGGGGAACATAATAAGAAACCGAGTAAAAACAATATGTTCCCAAACTCCGTTTGGGGAACATAATAATAAGAAACCGAGTAAAAACAATATGTTCCCAAACTCCGTTTGGGGAACATAACTAGTGCTAATTGTAACGGGGACCGTTACAGATGTTCCCCAAACGCTCCCCAACTCCCTTTTGGTGCCATATCCCCTGTAAGCTTCATTAAATAAGACAAACTCTAGGCATTTGAGACTTTAAGAACGTTTACCCAGAAGTGTACCAAGTTCATTCAATTTTAGCATTGCAAGCGTTCGCGTGTGAATGCATGCACGTAATGACCATATCATATTGTACACAGAATCTATATATTTTGATATACTAAATATTAAAGTATTTAATCCAAAAGTATTAAAGAATACGCTCATTCAAGTGTATTTTTGATTTTAGTCATTTCACGTGCACGCACGTGCATACGTGAGCATGGTGACCATACCTTCTTGTAGAAGTCCATTACATCTATCTATGTTCCAAATCCCACCCCGTTTGGTTGAAAACCAAGGGAGTTATAGCTGTTTAAAGTGTCAGCCAATCAGATTGCAGCACATGTACACGCACGTGTATGCATGTGCATGGTGACCATACCTTCTTGTAGAGCTCTATTATATCTATCTATGTTCCAAATCCCATCCTGTTTGGTTGAAAATCAAGGGAGTTGTAGCTATTTAAATTTTAAGCCAATCAGATTGCAGCGCACGTGCATGCACGTGTTTTCATGATAATTGCTATATATCGTATTGTAGAACATCCTAAAGTATGCCTATGTTTTAAATTTCATAGCATTTCGTCAAAAAACAGAAAAGATATTGAGATTTTTGTTTCAGCCAATCAGAGCGAAGTGCACGTGCATGCGCGTGAGATCTTGCTATTTTGACCATGTCGTATTGTCCAAGCTACTAATATATCCTTATATTATGACTTTCAAAGCATTTCATCAAAAATGTGAAAAGTTACGCCTATATCAATTAAATCGGTCATATCACATGTTGCACGTGCACGCTCTTGCAAGCACGTGCGCGCAAAATGACCTTCGTTCCGCAAATCTACATAACATGCCTACTGACCCTAAAAAGGTTTTACCTAAGTCGGTTGTGTAGTTTACAAGATCACTCCCGGACAAAAAAGTACCCAGGAAGAAGAAAAATAATAATAACTAGAATCTCTTGTTGCTACAGCAACAAAGAAGGTCTTCCGTTCTCCTCTCTTTATCTGCATGAATGAACTTTTATCTATTTTAAAAAGGCATATAATATTTTAAATGATTCAGGAAAACAAACGGCCGTAGGTGTAACTTACCAAGATTTGATTCTCAACGTTACATTAGACAATTATAGTCCTAATAACATTTACAAAAATCATTTTCAATTTTTTATCACTTTCTGTGACGACCGGAAGTGACGGAGGACGCACTTTATCCTATATCTGTTGCCCAATCTTCTTGGTGTATTATTCATATAAAAGTTTGGTGTTTTGATCTGTTACAGTTTAAGAGATCTCATAATGTTATCTTCTCACTTTGAGGACAAGAAATCACGTGACCGGTGGTAAATTTTTGAAGAGATTTTTTAGGTTACTATAGACATTTCAGTCTGAATAACATGCCTTAAAATCATTTCAACTGCTCTTTTTATAAAAAAAAAATATTAATGGTATAGTACATAACTAAATTTATATTGTTTTTCTCTCATAACCGGAAGTAGTCGTTTTTTGTTTCCAGTGGTACTGGCATATTTCATAACTACAAATAAAATGCTATAATGTATTACTAAGAAAGATTCCATTAAAAAAATGAATTTTTTGATTTATTTGTTCACCTTCTGTGACGACCGGAAGCGACTGCTGACAATGTATACCCAAATGAATTTGCCTACTCATCAAGATCTATCACTCCTATAATAATTTATCTACAAAAAATATATAGATCCGCGCCGTATACACTCTGCGCTCTACGGCGCGGATCTAAGAAGTCTGATTTTAAGTAGATTGAAAAATAATCATAATAGGTATTTTTCTCTTATAACCGGAAGTTGCCGTTTTTATTTACGGTGGTAAAGACGTTTCAAAACTACAAATAAGATGCTATAATGTGATGCAAAAAAGTTTCCATAAAGAAAAGTTGAAGTTTTCGATTTCTTTGATCACTTCCTGTGACGACCGGAAGTGACGGCGGACAATCTTATTCCAACTGGTTTTGTCAACTCATCAAGATCTACCATTTGTAAAAGTTTGATGTCTTAATCTCTTACCATTTACGAGATCTAGCTATGATATATTCTCATTTTGAAGACAGGAAATCACACGACCGGAAGTGAATTTTAAAAAGAATTTGACGTTACTGTAGATATTTGCAGTCTAGATAACAATGCATACCCTAAAATCATTACAAATACTTTATCTATAAAAATATTTATTGGAAAGAAAAATACTCAAATTATGTAGTTTTTCTCTTATAACCGGAAGTTGTCGTTTTTGCTTCCGGTGGGACTGACATACTTCAAAACAACAATTAAGATGCAATAATGTGACACCAAAAAGGGTTCCATAAAGAAAAAATGAAATTTTCATTTCTTTGATCACTTCCTGTGACGACCGGAAGTGACGGCGGACGATCGTATCCCAAATGAATTTATCTACTCATTAAGATCTACCATTCCCATAAGTTTAGTGTCTTCATCTCTTACCGTTTACGAGATCTAGCTATGATAACTTCTCATTTTGAGGACAGGAAATCACGTGACCGGAAGTGAATTTGACAAAGATATTTGACGTTACTGTAGATATTTGCAGTCTAGATAACATACCCAAAAATCATTACAAATACTTTATCTATAAAAAATATTTATGGGAAAGAAAAATACTCGAATTATGCAGTTTTTCTCTTATAACCGGAAGTTGTCGTTTTTGTTTCCGGTGGGACTGATATATTTCGAAACTACAAATGAGATGCTATAATGTGATGCTAAAAAAGTTTCATAAAAGAAAAGTTGAAATTTTCGATTTCTTAGATCACTTCTTGTGACGACCGGAAGTGACGGCGGACAATCTTAACCCAAATGGACATGCCTACTTATTAAGATCTATTACTCATATAAGTTTGGTGTCTCTATCTCTTACCGTTTCTGAGATATGACTTAGACAAAATTATTTTGAAAAAAGCGGAAATCGGACAAATCTGACGACCGGAAGTGAATTTTGAAAAAATGAAAAAAACGCCTGGGCGTATTTTAGTTCTCTATCATCCCTGAAAATTTCATGAAAATCTGTCCAGCCATCTCTGAGAAATCTTGCCGACAAGATTTGGGGAAAAAAATAATAATAATAACTAGAGCAAAGCTCGTTGCAAAGCAACGAGTAGGTCTTCCGTCCTGTTTGACCGGAAGTAGCTTTCATTTTTAACAAAAATGAGAAATAACGCCTAAAAATGGTTTGAATCCTCTAAAGCTATGTTAATTAATGCAAAAATAAGCCACTTTCTGCTACTTCCGGTTTGACCGGAAGTGACGTCGACGGGCGGAAAATTAGTTTTTATGCCCTCAGAGACATTTGTTACCCAAAAACTTGTCAAGAACGGCAAAAATACGCGTTTTCCGGCTACTTCCGGTTTGGCCGGAAGTGACGATACCGGACGTATTTTAACGACGCGAATAGATTAAACTTGACATTTTGAACAACTTTGCTTCTTTGACGTATTACAAATTCTCAATACTTTTTGAGATATAAAAGATAAACTTTCGGCCCCTCTAGGCCCTTAATTTTAGGGGCCAGCCCTTTTTTCAAGACACCATTTGGAAGATCTTGGAATTCTACACTTCTTTTGTTCTATATGTTTTATCAAAATATTTCCAGGTAAAAAGATATTGTAGAAAAGGTGTTAAAAATTATTAAATTCGCGAAAGGACTCTTTTCGGGCCATAGCGAGCGCCGATGTGCGGCACTTCCGATAAAAATGAAATACATTCCGCAAATCTACATACAAAGGTCTACCATACGTGAAAGTATCATGTGTCTATCTAAAGCCGTTTAGGAGAAATCGTGCGGACAAACTGACCCCTAAAAAACCATTAAAGTGTCGATAACTCCGGACCGGAAGTGACGTCATCAAAACAGAAAAAAACGCATAAGGTTCAAGTGATGTTACATAAGTCCTAAAAGTTTCATGGGAATCCATCAAGCCGTTTTTGAGAAATCGCGTGCACAAAATCGGTAAGAAAAAAAAACAATAATAATTAGAGCAAAGCTCGTTGCAAAGCAACGAGTAGGTCTTCCGTCCGGTTTTGACCGGAGTTTCCGGAAGTGACATCAACACATAAAAGCAATGAGCTAAGTTGTCTCCAATGACTTTACAATTTCAATTTTGCATCAAAACCTTGAAAATAAGCTATTTTTTTACAACTTCCGGTTTGACCGGAAGTGACGACGACGGACGGAAAATTAATTTTTATGCTACCAGAGACAAATATTATCAAAAAAACTTGTCTAGAACAGCAAAAATACGTGTTTTCCGACTACTTCCGGTTTGGCCGAAAGCGACGACGCCGGACGTATTTTGACGACCCCATTAAATAAAGCTT
Organism: Saccostrea cuccullata; assembly: GCF_032062105.1. Lineage (NCBI taxonomy): Eukaryota > Metazoa > Mollusca > Bivalvia > Ostreida > Ostreidae > Saccostrea > Saccostrea cuccullata. The sequence continues at coordinate 73,347 of NW_026936763.1, forward strand.
GACATTTTGAACAACTTTGCTTCTTTGATGTATTACAAATTCTCAATACTTTTTGAGATATAAAGAAAACACTTTCGGCCCCTCTAGCCCCTTAATTTTAGGGGCCAGCCCTTTTTTCGAGATATCATTTGAAAGATCTTGGAATTCTACACTTCTTTTGTTCTATATGTTTAATCAAATTATTTCCAGGTAAAAAGATATCGTAGAAAAGGTGTTAAAATTATGAAATTCGCAATATGTCATTTTTCGGGTCATAGCGAGCGCCGACGTGCGGCACTTCCGATAAAAATGAAATACCTTACGCATATCTATAGACTTAGGACTATCATGCCTGAAAGTTTCATGATTCTATCTAGAACCATTTCTTAGAAAGTCTGCGGACAACCTGACCCTTCAAAAATCATAAAATCGACAA
>NW_026936764.1:0-7370 GCF_032062105.1 Saccostrea cuccullata
GTTCGCCATTTCTGTCAAAACGAACGCGCCTATATTTTCACAAATTGTAAACACAGTGCCGACACGGAAGTTCGAATGTATCATAAGCTCTGTATGATTAACTCAATCTATTCAAACTATAAACAAACTCAATTTTTTTTTTTTTTGTACAGGAAATCTCTATTTTCACTATCCACCAATCGTTTTTCTCAGAACTATTCATTATTCCTCTCTATGTTCCATCACAAACAAATAAATACACGTGTTTCTGTACTATTTTCATTTAAATCCACGTGCTTTCATTTCTTCTTTTTTCTTCACTCTTAGTTTACGATAAACAATTTCATCGGAGCCTGTGGTGTAGTGCATAGAGCGCTCGCCTGGCAATCTGAGGGCTGAGGGTCCACAGTTCGAATCCTGCTGGAAGCACTTTTTAATTTTTTTTTTTTTTTTTTTTTTTTTTTTTTAATTCAAATGACATGAAAACTTAAAAAAGGTGGAAAGCCGTTAATTGTTCAGAGAACAATTAGTCTCCTAGTTCTTCTTATTTTTCCGCCGTGTGATTTTGAGTTTCAGGATATATCAAAGAGATTTATGGTCCATAAGAATGTACTCCATAAAATATTTTTGCAGTTGACCCTGCGTAAATGAATCTTCAGCTTTTCCGAAGTTATTGCCCCTTTTGCAAGAAATGCTTGTTATCGCTACTCCTCAGAAACCATCAACCGTAGAGGTATGAAACCTTCACCAATGTCTTCGACTAATTAATGGGACTCTTCAATCTATTCATTGCAAAAGCATTCGGTGACCCCTTCAATGAGTAATTGCCCCTGGAACTTTTTGAATTTAACAAATAATTATATTTTTTAAAAACGACAAGTCGTAGAGACATGGGACCAACTGCATAAGATTCATTGACCTTTGACCTTAAAATTCATATAAAGGTCAAAGGTAAAGGTCATTCCAAAAATGAGAAATTAAGCATTTTTTATATCTCTTTTGTCTTTTAACATATACTTTATGTCTATGCATCATTAATATGTACTTTTAAAACTGTTTCAAAGATTTCATTCTTGTCCCCTAACATTAACACATTTAAAAGTTATTGCCCCTTGTGTGAAAAACCTAGTTATCGCTACTACTCCGAAACCGTAGACAGTTGAGCCACCAAATCCTTACTAATGTCTTTAGGGTCTTTAGGCCTAACTTCACTGCGTAAGTGAGAAAGGATCTGATGACCCCTTATTTGAGTTATTGCCCTTTAACTTCTTTGTACATACTATTAAACCTTATAACTTAAAAATTATAAGTCATAGAAGCATGAGGTCAATTGCATGGTGACCCTTGACCTTTGACCTTGAATATTTTTTTCAAGGTCAAAGGTCAAGATCATTCTTTTTTTTTATATTTTTTTTCTATGTTTTAAGACAGTTTTGGTTTCTTTTTCATGGAATTTAATTTTTTGGAGTCAGATATAAAACAAATTTGAAATTCAAAGAAGGTGGAAAGACCTCTTATTGTTCTGTGAACAATAAGTCTCCTAGTTGTTTTTATTTTGTTTATTTGTTTTCAGTTTATGAGGTTTTTTCCCCTGCTTGTCAGGAAATTCTAGGCATGAATTTTTTGACTGAGATGTGAACCCCCCTCCCTACTCCCGAAAAAAAATTCTGGATCCGCACCAGTATTGGCAATCACAGGTACTTGGGTTGTGGTTTATAAATATTTATAATGTACCTTATTGATATGTAAAAAAAGTCCTTTACTTTTTTTTTTTACATATCAATAAGGTACATTATAAATATTTATAAACCACGACCCAAGTACCTGTGTTGGCAGTAACTGAATGTCACATCGACAAGGGGAGATAACTTCACAATATAAAATTCGTCTAGTGTGGCATGCGATGATGTTTGACCCTTTTTGAACTTTAACCTAACCGTTTGAGTTTATTTTACCCCCCACTATACTTAAACTTGTACTTACCGACCTCCATAGATCTTGTAAACTTCATGAAATATAAATCCAATTTATGTAACACAAAATGAATTAATCCAATGCACACCATATTCTGCAGCATGTTATAATGCTATTCCATTCGGAAAACCTTCGTGCCGTCGATTCCGTCACCTTATCAGATGAAGTGGGAATCGGCTGAGGTGTACCGAATGGAGTTTAATCTAAAAATATGATAATGGGTGACGCAACGTGATTTGATGTAGAATTTACATGTCAAGAACAAATTTTAAATTAATTCATAACAAACAATGTTTTAACAAAACTGTTCCATCTAGCCTATTCCAAAAAATATGTACTGTGTGATTGTGGTGTCGGGGGGGGGATTAGTAAATTTAAAAAGGTCCTTTTATGAGCGAAACATTTATCAAAATCTAATTTACATCATTAATAGAATTCAAACTGGTATATAATGAATTAAGCATGTAAAATAAATATAAGAGGTTCTGAGTTATAGGTCACAGGGATAATTTCATACTCAATTTGATGAATACATGTAAATTACAGGCACGTAGCAACAGGGGGGGGGGGGGGGCTGCCCCCCCCCTTTTTTCCCAACATTACCTGTACAATAAGAAAATGTCCATTGAAAAGATGGTTGCCCCCCCCCCCCCACTTTTTACCACAGTATATACATAGCAAGGAAATATGGGAAAAAAATTGGAAGTGAAAGTAATTTTGCCTTGAAAAAGGTGGCCACTACCCCCCCCCCCCCCCCATTCATTTTTTTTTCCTTGATAATTTTTTTAGGTAAGTAAAAAAAAAATTTTTCAGGTTGCCCCCCCCCAACTTTCAAAAACATTGCTACGTGCCTGAATTATATAGAATTATTTTGACTTTTTCCTTGGTAAGCTGCCCGTAGGATTGTGTATTTAGAGGCAAACACCTTAGTGCGGGTATTACTGTCTCATGACAGCATCTAGTATTTCTTTTTAATCAGTTTTATTTATTTATACAAAATTTTATTCACATAAGTGAATGGGATTGGGCAGCAGGCAAAGCCTATTTTAGCCCTCTCCTGTTTTTAATTGACTGTAACGATAGATTCAATGTATACATTATCTAAATTACTAATGTCTTTTGCGACATGAAGATTACATGTAAAACATGTTTGATTTCTTGATACTGGGTATTTCAACAAATGTATTTGTACATGCATCATGGAACAACTGAGAGCAGACAGCTTCTACGTATAAATTCATTATTTATCTTATTTCCAAGTAAAATTTCTTTTTCTGTTTTCTCAGGAATTAAAGAATTAAATTCTATCAGTGACGAAATTAATTAAACTTGGCTAAACACAGAAAATACTTTATATGTACAGTCTCGACTTTATCCAAGTTTTTTTTTTTTAACGGTGATCTGTAACGCCTTTTCCCCTATATTTTCCTCTTTTACAAATTTTGATTTTATGAAAATAAGAAAATAAGTAATATAGTATCATTATTTAAGAGCTGATAAATCGCAATTTAAAAAAACGAAATGTTTCAATAGAAAAACACCGACATCTTACGAACGGACGTATCTCTCCCTAACTTCCCGTATCTCAATAGTTTTCTCGGGACAAGTGATTGAACCCATATATAGTTTAAAATCGGAAGAAATCAGTATATGTGAAAATAAAATGGATAGTGTTTTAACCACTTTGTATTTGAAAATTGCTCATGTCAAAATTTTTGTAATCACTTACAATGTTTTAAAAAAGCGAACAAATAGAAGAAAATACACCATAATACTTTAGACGGATTAGGAAACACGTTTGTCATGCGTTGACCAGTGTCACTCGTAGTGTGCTCCTTGTTCATATGGGGAAAGGTTACTTTTTACAGCATGAAAAAAAAATAAATCAGTGCAATCAAGTAAATAGGTAGTTTTTAGACTTTATAAAGTGTCTTGTATTGAGAGAGAGAGAGAGATTAATTCTTTTTAAAATTTAGTAAAATATCACTTCAAAGAAATAAACGAGCATTCATGATAGACAGTATCTTCTTAGATGATGTAATAATTAAATGGCGATATTAACTTAATTATTTTGGGCTGCTTTTATTTTTTATATATGTAAAGGCCTGAAGCAAGCAATTTCAGTTTAAGGGGTGGAAGGGGTGGGGGTGGAGCACAACCAAAAGTTTTAGAGTCACTGTCACTACCAAACAATTCCCTGGGAAGCCGAATTGAAAGATTTTTTTTATCAAGCGGGCACAAGTATACAGTAGCTAAGTTTTCTATAATATTACATTGTTTATTTATCGACTTCATTATGGGGGGGGGGGGGGGGGGGCTTATCCCCAGCTCCTCAGCCCCGTTCCTATATACGACTGTGTATACACATGTATATCTGTTTATATATGTGAATTATAAAAAAGGCTGAAAATATGCATTTATGTAAGGTGGTGCATTTTTCTTAGCAAAGTTCTTTTCTTTGTCTTAAAGTTAAGCTCCACAATGTCATTGTTTGTTTACCATGCATTATTCGTCGAAATATAAAATAAGAAGATACACTATGTACTTTTGACCACAGGTTCAATATATATATAAAAACTATAACCGAAATTATAACTTGTTTCATTTGTAAAGAAATATATTTATTCACCATCCTCTTGTTAAACAACAACAACAACAAAAAAAAAAGATTTATTCCAGAATACCGACAATAATATATATGGACTTTTAAAAGTGTGAATAACCTAGTTGTCATGGCATCCTTCAAAAGTATGTGCACACATATGCTTATCACAAGTGCTTGTAGACCAAACAACTTTCCCACCCCCACCCCCAATATACATACCGGGTCCCAAAGATATTCATATTTGTTTTCTTTCATAAATTAAGCGTCTAGTACATATTTACAATGTATTTCATATAAAAAAAAATCCAAAAAGTATATAGAATTCCTTTTCTATTTTAAACTTTTAAACTGCAGGTATCAATTTTGTATGTTGTAAATTGTAAATGTTATAAATAAAACAAAGCGAAAAAAATAACTTTGGACCCAGATTTATATATAGTCCAAAGGTTGGGGGAGGGGGACATAGGGCCTATGATGGCATGCTTATATGGAACTTGCTCTTATATACCTTAAACTATGTCAAAAACACATTTCACTAAACTTCAATTTATGCGTTGAGCCCCCCCCCCCCCCCCCCGAAAATTGGGGATATTAATTTCGTCTGCCCGTTCGTCTTACAATTCTGTCCGTCTCTTACACTTTTGTTTCGAGCAATATCTCGAGACGCCTTTGAGCTTTTACAGTGAAATTAAAAAATAGCTTTGGGTCTGGGATGTTAAAGGGAGGGGGGGGGTTCCTGTCCACTAGCACCCGTGAAATTATATGAAGATTTTTAAGATACATGTTTGTAAGAAGAAGTTTTATCAACCGACAAATTACGAACGGGCATCCCCCTGGATTTATGATATGGCTATAATACCATTTAAAAAAAAGGATTTCATTTGAGTCTCTGGAAAAATGCCTCTTTTGTAACATTGTTTTCATGTGTTCTAATTGTCTTTTTTCAATTTCTCATTGATACACAACAATGCCACTTTTTATAAGGATTAAGAATAAAGTTAAAATTTGTGAAAGTGCAAGGATGTGTCAATCAAACACGCCAAAAAATTTAAAGTTTTAACAACTTTTGAATGAAGTAAGATTTTTAATTAATTTTTGTGTGAAATGCTATTAAAATATATACATTCATGTAATTTTTTTATATTATACAGAAAATATTAACTCCAAAACTATGTCCAAGTACCTTTAAGACAGACATATGCTTATGTATGGTATACATTCCCTCTTATACCTCAGGTCATTTAAGAAATAATATAGATATACTAGAACTATTGGTGAGAGATATATTAATAGGTAAATAGACATAGATTTGAAGTTTTTATTTATTCATATTAAATATCTGTATATCACTACTTATATATTGCAATAGCATTTCACACGAAAATTATCTAAAATCTTATTTCATCTAAAAAATATTGAAACTTCAAATTTTTGGACGGGTATGATTGACACGTTCTAGCATTTTCACAGATTTTAATTTTATTTTAAATATACCTAGGAAAAGTGGCATTTTCTTGTGTATTAGTGAAGATTAAAAAAGATATAATCCAGAAAATTGAGAAAGAAATGTTTTACAGCAAAACATGCACACACGTATAATATCAGTCCGTGCAGTTTTTGTGGTGAGCAGGCTTTTACAATTGAACTTGCCCGGTCAATCGTAAACATCAAGAATAACAGAGCTCGTGCCCTGTTTACAAAAACTTATGTTTTACGGGTGTGTTTTTTTAAATTTGCTAAACAACACTGTAGCACCGGAATGATGGTACTTGTGAAAGGGGTTTGCTTTCGAACATTTCTACTCTGAATATACATGTAATTATTTTTCTGGAATAAAGTTTTAATATTTTTCATTAATACACAAAAAATTACCACATTTTTTAAGTATTAAGAAGGAAAATTTGTGAAAGTGGTATTGTATAATTTGCTGTTTAAAAAAATAGAACTTGTGTATGTAAGGCGTGTAAAATGATGCTTTATTCGATAATCTTGTGATGAACATGTATACTCAAAACCTTGTGATGTGTGTTCGAAATCTTGTTATGTATTTTCAAATTCTTGTGATATATATTTAAAATCTTGTGATATATGTTCTTGTGATTTATATTCAAAATCTTATGACTTTTGTTCAAAATTTTAAAACTGATTTAGATTTCAAAATCTTGTGATGAATGCTATTTAATGTTATGATTTATCGAAGAAAGGACAACACCACAAAATTCTAAACTTATTGAATTTATTATCTCCTAACTGTGGCGTATAAGTGGGCACGGTTTTGTATTTTAAATTAAAATTTTGCTGCCATTTCAACTTCGGCAAGCTACAACATATCAACATCACAACATCAACTCAATGTTCATATTCAACGGTTCAATAAAAATAACAAACTTCAACTCGTTTGTATTTCAATTGTTCAACACATATCTGAACTTCAACTGTTCAGTGAAGATCAACATTATTCAACAACAAAGCAACCTCAGTCAGCAAAACCTCGGGGAAACGCGCGAACGCTGATTAACAATTCAACGTTATTTACTTTAAGTTTCAGTGGCCCAGGGAAACGGCGGTCAAAGTTTGATAGATGTCATAGAATTTTATGCAAATGTTCATTTTCTTTTCTTGATAATAATAAAGGTGCCATGCAATCCGCAATCCGCCAATCCGTCTAACCCGTGCGAAAAAGGATTCATCCTTAGAGATAGAAGTCCGCTGGAATTTCACTACCAAGCAATGAACCATTCACATGGAATTTTCTCTCTTTAACCCCCCGCTTAAAAGCGGGAGGGTATATAGTAATCGTTAATTCCGTCCG
>NW_026936765.1:0-7342 GCF_032062105.1 Saccostrea cuccullata
CTTTGAAATTTTGAACATAGTCCACATTATAATGATCTACCGCATGATATATAAGAATTTTCATGAAAGCATGCGCATGTGCGTGTGCTGCAAGCTGATTGGCTGAAATTTTAAATGGCTATTTCTCCTTTGTTTTTTGACGAAATTCTTTGAAATTTAAAATATAGTCATGCATTGGGATATCTTACAAAATGATATAGAAAAAAAAAAATCATGATATCACGCGCATGCACGTGTGCTGCAATTTGATTGGCTGAAACTTTAAATTGCTATTTCTCCTTTGTTTTTTGACGAAATTCTTTGAAATTTAAAATATAGTCATGCATTGGGATATCTTACAAAATGATATAGAAAAAAAAATCATGAAATCACGCGCATGCACGTGTGCTGCAATTTGATTGGCTGAAACTTTAAATTGCTATTTCTCCTTTGTTTTTTGACGAAATTCTTTGAAATTTAAAATATAGTCATGCATTGGGATATCCTACAAAATGATATTAAAAAAAAATCATGAAATTACGCGCATGCACGTGTGCTGCAATCTGATTGGCTGAAACTTTAAATGGCTATAAGTCCCTTGTTTTTCAACCAAACAGGATGGGATTTAGAATATAGATAGATGTAAGGGACTCCTACAAGAAGGTATGATCATCATGCACGTGCACGCACGTGCGTGCATTTGAAACGAGTATATTTAAAAATACTCTTGAAAGACAGGATGATATGGTCATAACGCACATGCATTCACATGCGCTTGGGTGCAATGCTAAATATTGAATATAATTGGTATCCTTCTGGAAAAACGTTGTTAAAGTAAAAAATGCACAGAGTTTGTCTTATTTAATGAAGCTTACAGGGAATATGGCACCGAAAGGGAGTTGGGGAGCGTTTGGGGAACATCTGTAACGGTTCCCGTTACAATTAGCACTAGTTATTAAGGTCTTCCGTTTCCAACGGAAGACCTTCTTGTTATTCTTCGGTTTCTTTTTCCCTATTATTATTATTATTTTTTTTCCAACCGATTTTTGTGCACGCGATTTCTCAGAGATGGCTCAGCCGATTTACACCAAATTTGCATATGTAATAGCTTATCAATCGATCTTGATAGGTTTTTTTGTTTTTTGTTCTCATCAGTTCCGGTCGTGAGATATGGGCAGTTTTATGATTTTTAGAGGGTCTGCTTGTCCTGGAAACTCCTCCGGAACGGCTTAAGATATTGACTCAAGATTTTCAGTGAAAGTAAATGAAGGTTTGCTGAGTTGCAGGCAGGCGTCCAAATCTTTATAGCGCAAAAGGCGCCGAAGGTCGGTAGAGCCCGAAAATATCTCAGAAATATCTCACAAAATTTGACATCTTTTTTTCTCATATCTTTGTATCCATTCATATTTTGTTAAAGCATATAGAAGAATAATTGTGCAAATTCACAAGACCTTTCATTTGATATCAAGAAAAAGGGGCTTACTTCTCAAATAAGGGGCTCAGAGGGGAAAAAGTCTTTCATCTATAACTCTTTAATTATCAATATTTTGTTATACAATACAGAAGCAAAGATATTCAACTGAACAATCTGTAACAAAACATGATAAAATTTTGATCAAATGTTACGTAATTAGGGGTCACAAGGGGCCAGAATGTCAAATCTTTGACGCTTTATATCTCAAAATGGGGGAATATTTTGGTAAGCAATATTGAACAAAAGATAATCAAAATAATGTTCTAAACAATATGCATACTTTGAATTTTTGTAAAACGGCCCCTTTAAGGACTAGTAGGAGTGGCCCCTAAATATTTCAATTGAGCATATCTCAACACCGATAAAAAATCTCTGAATAAGTATTGAACAAAAAATCTTTCAAATCACAAGACCTTACATTTGATATCAAGAAAAAGGGGCTGACCCCTTCAATTAAGGGCTCAGAGATGCCAAAAGTCTTTTATCAATAACTCTGTAATGATCAATATTTTGTTATACATTACTGAAGCAAAAGTATTCATCTTAACGATTTGCAACAATATATGATACAATTTTGATCAAATGTTACATAATTAGGGGTCACAAGGGGCCAGAAAGTCAAATATTTGACGCTTTATACCTCGAAAAGGGGGAATATTTTGATAAGCAATATTGAACAAAAGATGGTCAGAATAATGTTCTAAACAATATGCATACTTTGAATTTTTGTAAAATGGCCCCTTTAAGGACTAGTAGGACTGGCCCCTAAATATTTCAATTGATCATATCTACATTACGAAAAAAATCTCTGAATAAGTATTGAACAAAAAATATTCCAAATCACAATATCTCTCATTTGATATCAAGAAAAAGGGGCTGACCCCTTCAATTAGGGGCTCAGAGGGGCCAAAAGTCTTTTATCTATTATTGTCTAATGATCAATATTTTGTTATACATTACTGAAGCAAAAGTATTTATCTTAACGATTTGCAACAATATATGATACAATTTTGATCAAATGTTACGTAATTAGGGGTCAAAAGGGGCCAGAATGTCAAATCTTTGACACTTTATATCTCGAAAAAGGGGAATATTTTGATAAGGGATATTGAACAAAAGATGGTCAAAATAATGTTCTGAACAATATGCATACTTTGAATATTTGTAAAACGCCCCCTTTAAGGACTAGTAAGAGTGGCCCCTAAATATTTCAATTGAGCATATCTCAACACCGATAAAAAATCTCTGAATACGTGTTGAACAAAAAATCTTTTAAATCACAAGACCTTACATTTGATATCAAGAAAAAAGGGCTGGCCCCTTCAATAAGGGGCTCAGAGGGGCCAAAAATCTTTAATACATAACTCTCTAATGATCAATATTTTGTTATACATTACTGAAGCAAAAGTATTCATCTTAACAATTTGCAACAATATAGGATATAATTAAGATCATATGTTACGTAATTAGGGGTCATAAGGGCTAGAATGTCAAATCTTTGATGCTTTATATCTCGAAAAGGGGGAATATTTTGATAAGCAATATTGAACAAAAGATGGTCAGAATAATGTTCTGAACAATATGCATACTTTGAATTTTTGTAAAACGGCCCCATTAAGGACTTATAGGAGTGGCCCCTAAATATTTCTCATTCAGCATAGCTCCACAACAAAAAGAAATCTATGAATGAGTTTTGAACAAAAAATCTTCAAAATCACAAGACCTTTCATTGAATATCAAGAAAATAGGGCTGACCCCTCAAATTAGGGGCTCATAAGGGCCAAAAGTCTTTTATCTATAACTCTCTTATAATCAGTATTTTGTTATACATTACTGAAGCAAAATTATTTATCTCACCGATTTGCAACAATATATGATGATATTTTAATAATAAATTACGTAATAAGGGGTCACAAGGGGCCAGAATGTCACATCTTTGACGCTTTATATCTCAAAAAGGGGGAATATTTTGATAAGCAATATTTAACAAAAGATGGTCAGAATAATATTCTAAACAATATGCATAATTTGAATTTTTGTAAAATGGCCCCATTAAGGACTTGTAGGAGTGGCCCCTAAATAGTTTTATTGAACATATCTCCACAACGAATAGAAATCTCTGAATAATTGTTGAACAAAAATCTTCAAACTCTTAAGACCTTTCATTTGATATCAAGAAAAAGGGACTTACTTCTCGAATTAGGGGCTCAGAGGGGCCAAACGTCTTTTTTCTTTAACTCTCTTTCGATCAATATTTTGTTATACATTACTGAAACAAAAGTGTTTATCTTAACGATTTGCAACGATATATGATGATATGTTAATAATATATTACGTAATAAGGTGTCACAAGGGGGAAATGGTGAGAACGTAGTAAGTTGTTAGAACTTGTGTTCAAACCAGTTGTATAGTATTTATAAAATAAAATATGTTCAAACCACAAGGGGCCAGTATGTCACATCTTTGACGCTTTATATCTCAAAAAGGGGGAATATTTTGATAAGCAATATTGAACAAAAGATGGTCAGAATAATGTTCTAAACAATATGCATACTTTGAAGTTTTGTAAAACAGCCCTGTTACGGACTTGTAGGAGTGACCCCTAAATATTTCCACTTAACATATCTCCACAACGAAAAAAAGTCTCTGAATAATTGTTGAACAAGACCTTTCATTTAATATCACGAAAAAGGGGCTGACCCCTCAAATTAGGGACTCAGAGGGGCAAGTATTTTATCTATAACTCTCTTATGATCAATATTTTGACATACATTACTGAGGCCAAAGTTTTCATCTTAACGATTTGCAACAATATATAATATAATATTTTTATGATATGTTACGTAATAAGGGGTTGCAAGGGACCAAAATGCTATATTTTTATGTTTTATGTCTCAAAAAGGGGGAGCATTTTCATCAGCCTTATCAAACAAAAGATGTTCAGAATATCGTGATAAAAATGAGAAACTTCAACTTTAACTAAAGAAAACTCAATGTCATTCTCTTTAAACAAAAATCTCAGTCAAAATCACATCTCATCTTATCTAGAAATTCAACGGAAGACCTACTCGTTGCTCGCAACGAGATCTCATCTAGTTATTAAGGTCTTCCGTCTTCAGCGGAAGACCTTCTTGTTATTCTTAGGTTTCTTTTCCACTATTTTTATTATTATTGTTTTTTTTTCTTACCGATTTTGTGCACGCGAGTTCTCGGAAACGGCTCACTCGATCTTCATGAAACTTTCAGGACTGATAGAACATCCAACAAAGCTGATATATAATTTTTTGTTTTGATGACGCCACTTCCGGTTTTGAGATTTTCGCGATTTAGTGATTTTTTAGGGTCATTTTGTCCGCGAGTTTTCTAAAAAACGGCTTAGGACAAAAACTTGAGTTTTTCAGCAATGATAGAGCAATATATGTAGATGTGACATACGTATTTCACTTTCACAGGAAGTGCTGCACGCCGACGCTCGCTATGGTCCGGAAAAGGGCATGTCGAGAATTTTAAAATTTCTAACACATTTTCTTCGATATCTTTTTACATACAAATATTTCTTTAAGACATATAGAACAAAAAATGTGTAGAATTACTAGTTCTTTCAAACTATATCTTGAAAAGGGCTGACCCCTATGATTAAGGGCTGAGAGGGGCCAAAGTTTTTCCTTGATATCTCAAAAGTATCGAGAATTTGTAATAGGTCAAAGAAGCAAAGTTGTTCAAAATGTTAAGCCTAATATACTAGGGTCGTCAAAATACGTCCGGCGACGTCACTTCCGGCCAAACCGGAAGTAGTCGGAAAAGGCTTATTTTTGCCATTTTTGAAAAGTTTTTGGGTAACATATGTCTCTGGAGGCCTAAAACTTTATTTTCCGGCCGTCGTCGACACTTCCGGTCAAACCGGAAGTACCAAAAATCGCTTATTTTTGCATTAATCAACATAGCTTTAGAGGATTCAAACCATTTTTAGGCGTTATTTCTCATTTTTGTTAAAAATAAAAGATACTTCCGGTCAAACAGGATGGACGACCTACTCATTGCTTTGCAACGAGCTTTGCTCTAGTTATTATTATTATTATTCCTGGGAAAATTTTGTCCTCGAGTGATCTTGTAAACTACACATCTGACTAAGGTAAAATGTTTTTAGGGTCAGTAGACATGTTATGTAGATTTGCCAAACAAAGGTCATTTTGCGCGCACGTGCTTGCAAGAGCGCGCACGTGCAACATGAGAAATGCCCAATATAATTGATATAGACGTAACTTTTTCAATTTTTGATGAAATGCTTTGAAACTCGTTAGTATAAGGATAAATTAGTAGCATAGACAATATGACATGGTCAAAATAGCAAGATCTCACGCGCATGCACGTGCGCTTTGCTCTGATTGGCTGAAACTAAAGACTCGATATCTTTCTTGTTTTTTGACGAAATTCTATGAAATTTTGAACATAGCCATGCATTGGGATATCCTACAACAAGATGTATAGCAATAATTATGGAAATATGTGCATGCACGTGCGCTGCAATCTGATTGGCTGAAACTTTAACTAGCTATAACTCTCTTGGTTTTCAACCAAACAGGATGAGATTTGGAACATAGATAGATATAATAAACTTCTACAAGATGATATGGACACCATGCACATGCATGCACGTGCAAGTATGTGCGCTGCAATCTGATTGGCTGAAACTTTACACAGCTATAACTTCCTTGGTTTTCAACCAAACGGGATGGGATTTAGAACATAGATAGATGTAATTGACTTCTACAAGAAAGTATGATCACCATGCTCGTGTATGCACGTGCGTGCACGGGAGATATGTAAAATCAAAAATACACTTGAATGGGCGTATTTTTTAAAAATTTCGGTTAACTACTTTAATATTTAGTATAAATAATATATAGATTGTGTACACAAGATGATATGACCATTACTTATATGCATTCACATGCGCACGCGTGCATTGCTAAAATTTGAATGAACTTGGTACACTTCTAGACCTGTAAACGTTGTTTAAGTCTCAAGTTCTTCTTTAATGAAGCTTACCGGGAATACGGCACGAAAAGGGAGTTGGGGAGCGTTTGGGTACATCTGTAACGGTCCCCGTTACAATTAGCACTAGTTAGGGTCTTCCGTCTTCAGCGGAAGACCCTCTATTATTCTTTAGTTTCTTTTTTCCCCTTTATTATTTTTCTTCTTTTTTCTTCTTACAAAATTTGTGCAGAGGATTTCTCGGAGATGGCTGGACCGATTTTATCCAAATTTTTTATGGTTGATGCATTGACATCTGAAGTTAATTCCGGCAAGTCCTTTTTTGGAAATTCCTTTTAAGTCGAGAGTTATCGCCCTTTGATCAAAATTTAGAGGACCTCCGTGTGCTGTCACGTTACTCAAAAACGGCTCAAGCTAGAAAGCTGATTTTTTCAGGGATAATAGAGGACATGTTGCCATGTTGCACCTGGGTCATGATATTTTCCGGAAGTGCATAGTATGGAAGCTCGGTAAGGGTCAAAATTTAGGACACGAATCATGACTGATTTTTTAAGACATTTTGCATTTTATCTTTTAAAGTATAATTATTTTGTTAAAACATACTGAACAAAATATGTGCAGAATGACAAGATCTTTAATATGATATTAGGAAAAAAGTGCTGACTCATCACATTAGGGGCCAAAAAGGGCTAAAAATCTTTTTTCGATAGCTCTTTAACGGTCAATATTTTGTTATAAATAACAGAAGCAAAAATATTTATCTTAAAAATCTACAACTGTATATTATGTTTTTTATGTCATATATTACATAATTAGGGGCCACAAGGGGCTAAAATGCTAAATCTATAACGCTTTATATCTCGAAATTGAGAAATATTTTGATAAGTAATATTG
>NW_026936766.1:0-7365 GCF_032062105.1 Saccostrea cuccullata
TTTTAGTCCGCGAGTGTTCTCAGAAACTGTTCACCCAACTGACCTAAAACCTTTTTAGGGTTAATAGGTGTGTAGTGTAGGTGTGCGGAACGAAGGTCATTTTGCGCGCATACGCCTGCACGTGCGGGCGCGTGATATGAGTGAAATGAGTTATATATTTAAGATAGCCATAACTTTAACATTTTTCGATGAAATGCTTTGAAACTCATTATGTAAGGATATATTAATAGTGTACATAATGTGACACTGTCAAATTAGCAGGAACTCACGCGCATGCACGTGCGCTTTGCTCTGATTGGCTAAAACAAAAATCTCAGTATCTTCTCTGTTTTTTGACGAAATGCTTTGAAATTTAAAACATAGTCATGAATTAGGATATCCTACAATATGATATAGAAAAAATTTCATGAAATCACGCGCATGCACGTGTGCTGCAATCTGATTGGCTGACACTTTAAATGACTATATCGCCTTTGTTTTTTGTCGAAATGCTTTGAAATTTGAAACATAGTCATACATTAGGATGCCCTGCAATATGATATAGAAATATTTTCATGAAATCACGCGCATGCCAGTGTGCTGCAATCTGATTGGCTGACACTTTAAATGACTATATCGCCTTTGTTTTTTGTCGAAATGCTTTGAAATTTGAAACATAGTCATACATTAGGATGCCCTGCAATATGATATACAAAAAATTTCAAGAAATTACGCGCATGCACGTGTGCTGCGATCTGATTGGCTGAAACTTTAAATGACTATATCTCCTTTGTTTTTTGACGAAATGCTTTGAAATTTAAAACATAATCATTCATTAGGATATCCTACAATGCGATATAGAAAAATACTCATGAAATCACGCGCATGCACGTGTGCTGCAATCTGATTGGCTGAAACTTGAAATGGCTATAACTCCCTTGTTTTTCAACCAAACAGGATGGGATTCAGAACATAAATAAATATAAGGGAGTCCTACAAGAAGGTATGGTCATCATGCACGTGCACTCACGTGCGTGCATTTGGAACGAATGAAATTAGAAATACACTTGAATGAGTGATTTTTAATACTTTTGGACTGAATGCTTTCACATATAGTATATTACATGGAATATGGAACTAAAAGGGAGTTGGGGAGCGTTTGGGGAACATCTGTAACGGTTCCCGTTACAATTAGCACTAGTTAAGGTCTTCCGTTTCCAACGGTAGACCTTATTGTTTTCGTTCGGTTTCTTTTTCCCTATTATTAAGGTCTTCCGTCTCCAACGGAAGACCTTATTGTTTTCGTTCGGTTTCTTTTTCTATTATTATTATTATTATTATTTTTTTTCTTACCGATTTTGTGCAAGCGAGTTCTCGGAAACGGCTTGGTCGATTTTCACGAAACTCTCAGATCTGATAGACATTGGTCTGAACCTTATTGGAAATTTTTTATATGTACGTCGTCACTTCCGGTCGTGAGATATGGACGATTTACTGATTTTTAGAGGGTCGGCTTGTCCTGGCAATCACTGAAAAACGAATGAAGATATTGACTTGAGATTTTCAGTGAAGGTAGAGGAAGGATTGCTGAATTGCTTTTTTGAGTCTATATCTTTCCAGCGCAAAAGGCGTTGAAGCTAGCCTGAGTCGAAAAATAGGCTCGGAAATATCTCGCAAAATTTAACACGTTTTCTCTGATATCTTGATACCTATCAATAATTTGTTAAAAGATAGATAATAAAAGTTGTTCAGAATTAGATTTTCTATCAATTGATATAAAGAGAAGGGGTCTGACCCCTCAAATAAAGGGCAAACAGGGGCCAAAAGTCTCTCATCTATAACTCTTTATTTATCAATTTTTTGTTATAAATAACTGAAACGAAAATGTTTATCATAACAATCTGCATCAATGCATTGTAAAATCGTGATAATATGCTACATAATAAGGGGCCATTAGGGACCAAAATGCTCATTCTTGGATTCTTTATATCTCTAAAACGATATTTTGATAAGCGGTATCGAGTAAAAGATGCTCAGTGTTGTCTTTTAAACATTATACAACCATTCTAAATATGCATTATATAGAACGTAAAAGAATTTAATCAAAGGAGAGACATCTTGATATCATTATGATTTAACAAAGATCATTGTCAAAATTATATCTTATCGAAAAATCGGACGGAAGACCTACTCGTTGCTCGCAACGAGATCTCATCTAGTTATTATTCTTTTTTTTTTCTTACCGATTTTGTGCACGCGAGTTCTCGGAAACGGCTCGGTCGATTTTCACGAAACTTTCAGATCTGATAGATATTGATCTGAATTTTATTGGAAATTTTTTATAAGTACGTCGTCACTTCCGGTCGTGAGATATGGACGATTTACTGATTTTTAGAGGGTCAGCTTGTCCGGGCAATCACTCAAAAACGAATAAAGATATTGACTTGAGATTTTCAGTGAAGGTAGAGGAAGGATTGCTGAATTGCTTTTTTGAGTCTATATCTTTCCAGCGCAAAAGGTTTGAAGCTCACCTGGGCTCGAAAAATGGTCTCGGAAATATCTCGCAAAAATTTAACACGTGTTCTCTGATATCGTCTTACCTGTCCATAATTTGTTATAAGATATATAATAAAAGTTGTGTAGAATAAGATTTTCGTTCATTTGATATGAAGAAAAAGGGTGCGACTCCTAAAATAAAGGGCAAAGAGGGACCAAAAGTCTTTCATCTATAACTCCTCATTTATCAATTTTTTGTTATGAATAACTTGAGCAAAAATATATATCATAACAATCTGCATCAATGCATTGTAAATTATTGATAATATGTTATGTAATTAGGGGCCATAAGGCGACAAAATGCTCAATCTTGGAATCTTTATATCTCCAAAAGGGGGGATATTTTGATAAGCAGTATTGAATAAAAGATGCTCAGAATCGTCTTTTAAACATTATACAACCATTCTATATATGCAAAAACGTCCCATTAAGGATGTAAAGGGCTTGCCCCTAAATTTTTCTATCCTACATAGCTCGAAAACGAAAAGAAATATCTGGATAGATGTTGAACAAAAACTCATTGGATAGGAAGAAAGGGTCTGACCCTCAATAAGGGGCTCTTAGGGGCCAAAAGACTTTCATCCATAACTACATGTATTTAATAATTTTATAAAAAGTAAAGAATTTAATCAAAAGAGAGAAGTTTTGATATCATTATGACCTAACAAAGATCATCATCAAAATCATATCTCATCTTGTCGAAAAATCGGACGGAAGACCTACTCGTTGCTTGCAACGAGATCGCATCTAGTTGTATTTTATTTTTATAAGTTTAAATGAAGTTTATTACAATTTAAGTAAAATACAATATATAACGATTATTTAGATTTCAAAGCATGTACCTCCATTACTACATATACAACACAATTACAAATTTCATCATACCTTCATAATCATATGTTGAATTGTATGACAACATAAAATAAATATGTTTTGCTGTATTAATTCGTTAAATATTTGCGACGATAAAATATTTAAGGAAATGACGTAATACATCAACTAACCAAGGGAAGGAACTCTACGTCTCAATCACACTGACTAACATGTTTGTTATTTGATAAAATATTATTAACATATATTTTTATCCACTGCAGGTTATCATCTGATCAGAAGTCTTGGAGATCTTAGTACTACCGTTTGACATTTCTACTCTTTGCAATTTAACTCTTTACACTGGTTATATTCTTCTGATGAAACATACCAGTATATAAGTGATTTTCTAGTACAATTTAGGTTTGTCATTTTTTTTTTCAAGACATTACACTTTATTTTGCTGCCTATAAGATGATAACTGATTGACGATGTATACATATTGTATGGATTATTTTTACTTTCTATCGAGAAGCAAGGTGGTTTTTCTTCTACAAAAAAAAATCTTTCGACTCAGGTTTTTTTTGTATTGAAATTTGTGTAATTGTGTTAAAATTTTTACATACATTTGTCATGTTTGTGAACATTGATTTTTTCTAAGTAACCAATCGCTGAATTTCTAACTGAATACCATCGTTCTAGACAAGTAATCTGTTAATTGATTATGAATTTATCCTTCTTGTCCGAACAAACAATTTTTAGTTCCTTTGAATTAACTCCTAAATAATTGGCACGAGAGTATAACAATGCCATTGCTAATTACTCTTCATTGTTTCATGACGGGTAGAGAAAGTGGTATTATTCAACTTTCAGCTGTTTGTGAGGACCAGATTTTCAACTAGTATATAACACCTAGCCAGGGAATTTCAGAGGAGGCCAGCAGAATCACTAGAATTAGCTTTGATACCGCCACCAATGAGCTGTACTACAACAATGAAGCTGTACCCCATTGTCTTCCACTTCAAGTCCTTTTGGACTTTATATAATTTTTGATGTAAGTGGGCAAAAAATGTGTGTTAGTAGCTCACAACAAATGTCTTGATTCTTTCATATTGTATAATCAGTTGAAATATTATAAGATATGGACTCACTTTTGCAAGTATGTTGTTGGGTGCCATTTTTCAAATATTTGAATCCGTCTTTTGAAAGTTACAAGCAGGAGTATGTTGCTCAGAGATTATTGAGTGGGTCTTACTCAGCTCACAATGCCTTTGATGACTCTAAAAAAGAGTGAAAAGGTTGATATTCTGCTTTCTGATTTTTTTAAAGTACGGTGCAAGTAAGTTCTCATGGTGTTCAGCCATCTGTAGAATCTTTAGAATATTTGCAGAAAGAAAGCAATCCTGAAGAAGATTAAATCTTCATCACTTACATACAGTCATTTGAAGCTTGTATATCAGAGAGATGGTGTTGGTGGTATATATTTCTTATTTAGTGAAAAGACAAATGATGGCAAGGCTAGAGTAAGCAATACTTACAGAGTTTCAAAGAAGGTTGCTGATTTTTTCTCAAGTTAGTTATGTTCACATGTATTTGTTATCCTGTGTGATTTCATAAGTGCTTCGGATTGTGAACATTTTGTACTCACTAAATTAAGATCATACAGATACATGTCTTTGATCATAGACAATTGATGTTTTAATGTGCTACTTTATAACTAGAGATTAAGTGAAATTATTTAAAAGCATTGATGAACTTTATGTTGTACTTAAGTAAACCATTTCTTAATTAACATATGTAAGAATACAATTTATATGTTTAAATACTGTATGCGTACTTATAAAAGACGACTTGACATGACATATTGTGACAGCCTTTTACAGGGACATCAGTGATGCTCTAATTTATAAATACTGATAGAATTTCATTAAAAAATACAACAAATGGTGCGGACCTATTTAGCTCTAATTAATGTTGAGGCACACAACTCCATACTGAGTGATTGCTCTATATTTAAAATATTAAACCAATTAAGTTTATGTACAGAGCATAGAATGGTAAACAATTTAAAATAAAACGTAGAAACATAATATATTATCTATATCCCTCATTTTTCTGGCACACAACAGCTGATAGCCGATGAGTCAAACTTCCTCCATCACTGTAATGTTTGTCTTTTGGGGCTTTACATCTTAGAGTGTTGTTGAGACTTTCATTGCTGTTACTACTATCAAGCTTGCACAACTTCTCAGGGTCCAGTTTGTTGAATACTGCTAACAGTGAGTGCTTTAAATTTACATCAGTGAGATCAACTCTCCAGGGTAAGTTTTTGTGCTTTCTGGTAGGATCCTTAGAAATGGAACACCAAGTGTTGCAATGGCTGTGATCTCCAAACTGGTGCAACACAACTGACTGTAGGCCTTCCTTAATATAATCCTTGTCCCCCTTTGCCTGCGATAACATGTAACTAAAACCTTTCATTAGAGCATTTATCGTTTTGACTGATAGTTCTTTATACTTTGGTTTCAACTTGTAGAGTTGAGAAGAAATATTTTTCTTGACATTATTCTTGTCTGACACTTTCTCCATTGTGGGGCAAACCTCCTGTCTTGCTCTATTAAACGCCATCATCCTCAATGAGAGTCTTTACCACAGCTTTTTTTTTCTTAGTTTTTATTGAACATTAACTCCACATATATGATCATTTAAAAATTTTGCTTACATTGACATTATCACGGATTTCCTCTTCCTTCACGTTCTCAACAGAGTTGCCTTCAAGGAAGTTCCCTCTCAATTGTTCCGAGGAGCAAGCCAGAAACTCGTCATCCAGAAGGATGGAGAAATTGGATATCTTAATTAAAAACAATACAGTTTGTTACTAGATGTTTATTCATTTGATATATAAAAAAAAATTCATATAACTCTACAGTTTGATACAAATAACAGAATGATAATATTTTTTCCAAACTATTTCTGCACTCCTGATCAAGCATAAATTTCATACATGTGATATCATCTTGACGTCTGCTTTCAAAGCTCTGATAGTCAGGTAATAGATGGGGTCACCTGACCCCCTCTCAAATTTAAACAGTCCTCCGTATCTTTTGAAGGAACAAATGAGTATAATGAATAACTCTTCAAACGAAACCCCATTCACTGTGCCTGTGAATTCTTCCTAAAAGTTTTCAATCTACAATGTTATATTTGAACTTAATTGTTTTCAATTGAAATCTTAATTGTTGCATTTATTAATTTGTATTTCTTTTTATCATAATCTTGTAATTTTTATGCCCCCGTAAACGAAGTTTCGGGGGTATATAGTTTTTGTCGTGTCTGTCTGTCTGTCTGTCTCTCTGTTTGTCTGTTTGTCCGCAAAAACTTTAACCTTACCCATAACTTTTGATTTAGTGGAGCTATGACTTTCATATTTCATACGTGTATTCCTTGTGACAAGACCTTTCTTTAGGTACCACCAAATTTGACCTTTTGACCTTGACCTTGGAGTTTGACCCACTTTTACATGAAAATTTTTAAATTTTATTTTGGCCGTATCTTTTGAACAGTAAACACCAGGACATTTATACTTCACATATGTAATGTTTGTTTAAATACCTTTCACTGGATACCAACAACCTTGACTCTTTGACCTTGACCTTGTAGATTTCAATAATTGGGAAAAAACTTTAACCTTGGCCATATCTTTTGAACGGTAAGGGATAGGGCTTTCATACTTCATATATGTAATCCTTGTGAGAAGACCCTTCATTGGATATGAAGATCCTTGACCCTTTGACCTTGACCTACTTTAAAAAAGCAAACCTTTACAATAATTTTAAAAGAGTTAGGGCTAGTGCTTTCCTACTTTACATATTTGATTCTTATGACAAGACTTTTCATTTGATAACAATAACTTTAACCCTTTGACCTTGACCTTTGAGTTTGACCTACTTTTTATGAAAATTTTTAAAATTTTACTTTGGCTATATCTTTTGAACAGTAGATACAAGGACTTTTACTTCA
>NW_026936767.1:0-7241 GCF_032062105.1 Saccostrea cuccullata
GTTTTTTACAAGAAAAATACTGTACCCCCCCCTTTCCCAAATTGGAAAATTTACCCGTTACCAATGCGGAAATTGCCATCTGCGACTTGACCACAATGCAAGACAGTGCATTATTGAAAAATGTGTTATAAATCAGCAATGCATTGATAAAAGTAAACATCAGGAAGAGAAATCAATTGTTGAAAGTTTAAATGAAAACCTCAAACGGTTTGAGAAAAAAATGAGAGATAAAAGGTTAGAACACGAGACAAAAGTGAAGGCAATTAACTCTGTTACATGTAAAAACCCTTTCAGTCAGAAAATTAGGGGATATCTAATTAACAGCGACAAAGGAAAATATTTACGTAAGGATTTCCATCGCTAATGGGACCTAATTCCCTTCCCTTAAATGTCCGTCAAGTACATAATACACTGATATTATATTAAAGTATGTTATAGTGGAAAAGGATTACCCGCGAGAAATTTTTAAAAATGTCATTAATTAAGCAGTAGTTAATTAACAAAAAATGCATTGAAGTCTAGGGGGAAAACGTTTTGTTTTTTTTTTTTTCAAAATAAAAATTCAAATAATTTGAATATCAATAAATCCTTCGGTGGAAAGATGCATTGAAATATTAAAAATAGAATGGCAGTTGAAAACAATTTTTTTACCAGGTAAATTTTTTAATTGATTTTTTCTTTATTAATTAAATAAGAGGGGGATAACTCTCACCAAAACTCAAAGTCATATATTAGGAAACATCCCACTATACATCCTAATAGTAATAAATGGGAAAAATGTCTAAATAAACTGAGTGTTCAGTGCCTACATATCAGTTATGTATTCAGTTTCACTGAATTTGTTCCCATTAGGGATTGAATACCTTAATTAAAACTGCAAACGGGCAATACGTACGAAGATCCGGCATTGTCAACATCGATACGGCAAAACTTGAGAAACATTTTCACGGAAAGGTACCAGATAACTTGGAGCAGATATCGCGCACGTTTCCCACAGTGATAAAGAATTTTGACGGCGGACGTCCAGACCTCGGAATATTAACATAGGAAATCCAGCTCGGCCCATTCTGGAGGCGGTTTTCTGTGGCATTAGGAAGGCTCCCAAGTCTAAACGAACCATGTCCCTGGGGTGAGTTAATAATTAGTTTACATAATTTTAATCATGTCACTTTAATGTTAAGAAAAAAACCCAATCTTTTATATTTACCAATTGATAATTTCAAGTTTTTTTTATTTCAGATGAATCTGTGCCACCTAAGAAAAGGCGTTAAATGTACATGTGAAAACGTGTAATTAAATGGCATTTGTCCAACTTTTTTCCTGTTTGTGCATGATTTGTTTTTCATTGTCTGTTGCACGAGCAACCAATCAGGGATAAGTAGAAACTACAGATCATAAAGCTTGCTTCTAGAAGGCATGTACATGTTACCTTAAGCGAGCTGTCAAACGAGATAGTGACGTAACGGAAAACTTTACAGTCGACTGCAAACAATAATATAGAGCTAGAATCAAGAAGCTCTAAGGTTAGGACTTTGTGTCCAGGTACATGTACGGACTTTTTATTCGTGGACGACATTATTTGCCGGTACTGAAGAGGTCCAGACACGCAGGGAGAACTCATGCTTAGCTTAGGGTTGAAGCTTCCCCAAGCGAGGGGGGGGGGGAAGTAGCGGATATTATATATGTAAATTTTACTGCCTCGCTAGTGAGTCAGGTTTTCAGCAAGGTCGAGCCTGTTTAACCCTTGGATGGGTGACTATATCACGTTACAATAATACATGTGCAATGTACATTATTATAGAGGATGATAACAGATCCGAGAACCACAAATACAAAATACAGATTATCCGTGTTTGTCAAAAGGATAGAGTGTGACATAGCTTTTTTTGTTGGGAATATTTTCTCTTTCAGACACGTAAGATAAATAAATTTGTCAATTCTTTATTTTTTTTTTTTAAATATGTAACTTTATTTAGCTTCATATCAATAATGATTATATACTTTTTAAAAGAACTATACTTTAGTAATAAAACTGAAACAAAGTAATTCATAGATAATGCCTTAGCTTAATCAAAAATAAATCTTTAATTGGAAAAAATATTCAAGGAAAATGCTTGCATAAAATCTGTGATAACTATGTTGCAGTCCAAGATTTTATACGCAGTAAAAGCACTTCTTGCACTTTCAAGCGTACATACCTATTATTATGTATGTTTATTCTACCTACATGTAATTAGTAAATAAAAGGTAAACATGATTTTATGGTATACTGGTTTTTCAAAATTTAATTTAGTATTACAATTAATATCATGAATTTTAGGGAAATGGAGAGGGGGGAAATTCTTACAATAAGTACGCTTTCTTGGTGAAATAGTTTTCTCATAAAATTATCTCCTTAAATGGCCCACGGTTAGTGTAAATATCAATTCATGTAAAGAAAAAACCCCGAAAGGCTTAGAACAGACTCAATAAAAAAATAAAGTAAAATAGACTTAAATATGAATTTATTTAAGAGAATATTAATTTCTAGGTTGAGAAATGTACAATTCTTTACGCTGTACCGGAATCATTACGTCGAAATTTCAGAGCGCCATGTGAACGTCATGGCGTCGTAAAAGTTATTTTCTTAAGAAAACATTGCATTTCTAGTGAGTTGTGTAGGGAAAACGGTTTGACATATTTTCAAAAAATAAATTGATTTTAAACAGGGGTATCCAAGACACACTATTTTGATATTATCACCAGATTTTGGGACTTGGCGGATTTTGGTACCTAACGTACCTTCGGCACAATTTATAAGACAATCAGATCAACATCATCTTGTCATTTTTGGACATAGATATTACATTCAAACAACATTCTTTGACAGCAAGAATTTCCTCTTCTTCTTTAAAACTGCTCATTTTTCTTAAACTCGACATTAAAAATGGTTATAAGATCACACTTAGAGTAACTGAATATTAATTTTCTATCTTTTATTAATATGAGATATATAGCTAATGCCTTTATCGCATTCCCCGACCGGTGACCCTTTGCAAAAGAAACATTTAGAGGTCAACCCTTTAACTCCTTAATAGGGACGTTTAGCGAAAAATGAAAGGTTGCATATTATTAAAAACAGTATTTTGAACATCTTTTGTTCAATATTACTTATCAAAATATGTCCCACTTTTGAGATATAAAGCGTCAAAGATTTAGCATTTTTGTCCCTTGTGGTTTCTTATTATGTACAAAACGACATTAAAATCATTATATATAGTTGTAGATTGTTGAGATAAACATTTTTGCTTCAGTAATGTCTAACAAAATATTATTAATGAAAAATTGTTTCGTCTGTAGACGGCCAACTACATGTTTACATGTATTAAATTAAAAGAACGGTAAAAACACATCTTAAAAAAAGTAGATTTTGTGCAGTGTGATATTTTTTTTAAAAAAGGTTGTTTTAAAAATAAATTAGTTTTTCCAAACACTTATTCCCCTGACTTATCGCAATGTACAGCTGATATGTAGGGAAGCTGTCAGGGACGCTGTACGGGGTCCTGACTAAGCCCCCTCTTTAATTATTTTAATATTTTATTTATAATATTTAAATAATATTTGATTAAACCTCTAGTTTAAATAGTGTAGTAAAAAAAAACAGTTAACGGTCAATCGAAAAATGTACTGTTAATTTTAAATCTCTATTGATATTGCCTTCATCATTTCTTAAGATCTGGAGTTAACCGTCGATTAATTTCATTTCTCTGTTGAATTTTTTCAAGAATATTAAAGTTACGGTAGTTATATTCTTTTTTATCCCCTAAAATTTGTAGATTACTGATTGGATAAAAGCTAATAATGACGCTTGAATTTTTCCGTATAACATCTCCGTCGAAGAGTACTATGAAAATCGGGCATGCGATTACGTTCGAAGCATTGTTATTGTAAATAAAAATATCGGCTAAGAAACAGTTTACATCGGTAGTTTTGTTAAATTTCTTATTACCCTAACGATATTTTATGTTGATTGTTATTGAATTAAAAATTAATATTTTTAAAATATGCACAAATATTTTTTGATATTGAAAAAGGTGTTCAGAGGATAAATGTTTACACAGTCAGTTAGTGCCCCAAATACTGAATCAGGTAATCTACATGATGTCTACCTGCATAAACACTTCATATCACACATGAAGTGCACATGTAATTATTACATAAAAAATACAAATGCTTATACAGCTTTAAAGGGATTCTATTATATACATTATGGTAATATATGATTGTTATTTGTAAGTTAGATTATTTTGGAACTTTTTTAAAGGAAAAGTGCAATTACAGTAACCTTACGATTGTTACTTATAGGCCAGGTAATGCCTAGGTCACATTTCCCTGTCGGTAGCCGTAGACCGGTGGTAATCGGTGAACAGTACAGTTCAGGTGTGCAATGGAAATATCGACTAAATTTTGTATTTAAAAATGTATTCGTAATCGGGATGGCGATTATATTTAGTACATTATTTATATCGAGTAATGGTAATTATGATTAATAACTACATATCGAGGATGGTTATATTTTATATTTAAACTAGTCACGTGATGCGGCAGTCACGCGATTTTAGCACATTGACTTGAAGTATTGATGTTACAAATAAATATCACAGTGTAAGGGCATAACCAAGTTAAATTTCCAACTTTAGTATATAAATATTTTCAATACGCATTATAGTTTTTAAAAATTGCTGCGGTCCTGTCTAAATTCTACAATTTCATTGTTAAAATTATACTTGTATGACGGAATGCTATATTTTTTGCTGGTCAGCGGCATGAAATATTGATGTAATTAAATTGTTTTTAAGATTTCATCAGGATAGCAGCACTTTTGATACCTTAATAGTTCCATAGTTGGAATGTAAAAGCTTACTTTGATCCATAGAGTGTTTGCCCTTGCACTAGATCGATTTATTAAGACCCCCCACATTACCCTCCGATGTACTTGCATACAAATATACAGCAGTGTCAATTGAATACGTAATGCACAGAAAATATATTAATAAAATAGTGAAGAAGACATTAAATTCAAGTTATTGACCCAGAGAATATCTATAAATGATATTTTATTTAATGACAGAATACATATTTTGTTGAGAAAAAATTACTTAATCTGTCTCTCACTGCATATAAACTACGTCACATTGTAAGGAATGACGTCATATTGACAAGTGTATTGCGATCAGTGACTTGTTTTAAAATTATATGTGGGATTTAACTCACGACAAAAAAACACGCTGTAGTAAGTTTTTATGTAGTTTGATGACTTCTTACTGGTTAAATTAGCAGATTAACTCATTTTGTGGTATTTTAAAGAAATGTATGACGTATATTGTGTGATGTCATAGTCAAGTTTTCCCGTACAAATTAGGCTCTGCCTCCTTTTTGTAACCTTAACTGTGCTGCGTGGTAATCCGTGGTGTTAACGATGCCCCAACTTTGGTCCACATCTGCCTAGTAGTCCTTAAAGTATCAGTCACATTATCCAGAAATGGGTATACGATGGACAACCGATGCGTTTTATGATATAAATGGTGAGGTTGCCGGCCGGACTTACAAAGGCCCAGCGATGCATTGCAAATTACAAAACGATCTTCCAGGATAATCGACCGATGCATATTACATCGTTCATACATTGGTGAATATTGTTCATACGTAGGTCGTCTATGGGCCAATGTGTGGTCGAACATCGACCAATGATTGGTTGTTATTCGTTAAACACCACTCAAACCCCCGATGACCTCAGATTCAATGGATATTGGACGATGCTCGGCCATACAACGGCCGATCCGTGAAAGATGCGTTAATGATGGGTTGCCGGTGAGGAGCGATGTGACGCATCGTTGGAGACATCGCTGAATTTTAACTACAATTTTTTTCCTACCGATGACCTCACCGATTCGCAAAATGGCCTCAGTTACCGTCTTGTCACTAGTGGTAATATATATATATATATACAGTGCAACCTGTCTAATCCGACATGCACTGGGAGACAAATTTTGTGTCGGAATAGACAGGGTGTCGGATTGCACAGTGTATAAAACAAGGCAAATACTAAAATGGAAAAAAAATTAAGGTCGGAATTCACAGTGTGTCGGATTATTCAGGTGTCGGATTAGACAAGAAGACAACCCCCAAATTCGAAAAAATCCTCACCAAAGCCAAATCCACTTCTACAAAGGAAATATTTACAGTTTCCAAATGTGACGATCCACGCTGTGGAACTTGCGATTTTAACATCTTATGACCTGCATAACCAAGAACGTCATATATTGCATGACTTGCCGTAGTTGTGGATAAAATTACATTGGCCAAACAGGGAATAAAATATCCGACCGTGTTAGAGTACACAAACAGCAGATAAAGGGACCCTTCCGTAAGAAATACTCCGTGCAGCAAACATTTTGAACAATGCGGTAAAGGACGTTTTAGTGTCTTTCCGTTTTATAAAGTTACTGAGAAAAATGAACGGTTACGGGGGACCAAACAACAATATTTCATTGATAAATTTAAGCTTAAACTAAACAGATAACTGTTCTAATTTAATCAATGACTGTTAATTTTGTTTTTAAAATTTATTAATTATTGATTGGGTGTACGTGTGAAGAATTTCGAATTAATAAGCGTCATCGCAACAAGAAATGAAAATTTAACATTAGTCTTCTTTTATCAATGCAAGTATTATTTGTGGATATAAATAAAGCATGATATACTTAAGATAGGAAAGTTAGAATTTTTATGGCAGCATAACGTACATCGTTATATACATAATTTAGGCTAGATATAGTAAATGCGATCAAAATACATTGTAAGATTTTAATAGTATACAATTGCAAACAATTTCTAAAAACTATCAATTTTATTTTTTTTTAATTAAAAAGACAGTTATACGGCAGGATAAACACGTTTATCGTCATCTCTTAAGAAATGAAGAAATTTGGGCCAAACTAGGAGCATTTCATAATGAGCGTTTGCCGCAGATCCAACAGATCGAAGAAACCGCAGCGCTTGTGTTGGTTTAACAATAACTGTATGAATACCTTATAAGAGAAGCCACGGTTGAATCGGGTAGATTTAAAATGTCAAGCCACTAACCATGCTTTTGAAAAAAAATAAATAGTAACATTTTTCTTTGTTTTCATTTTATTTTTTTCTGGATCATACATTATTCACATAGAACTGATTCCTAACAGTTGTAAATAAAACCCTAA